>NC_090761.1:12487997-12565497 GCF_036898095.1 Palaemon carinicauda
GTGAAAGATACCATGACTTTTACAACTAATTTACATTTTTGCCTTATTTTGTAAATCATCTGATTTTGGTTTATAAATCAACCTATCACAAAATATCTATCGCTATTTTACCGCCTATATACAATTTTAAGATTTTTTTTCATCAAGGCAAATATAATTGCCAGTCATTGACTCTTCATTTTTCCTCCGTATCACGGAATTACTGTGATTTTCAAGTGAAAATTAATTTAAATTTTCAATATGAATTTCAGTATTATGCAGTAGCTGTTATTTTTCAAACCTTGAGTACCATTTCCATTTGTATCGACTATGCAAATATTGAATGCCAGTAATTCAAGATAAATAAAATCGAGATATTTCCCATTCTTTCATTCAAATTCACCGTGAACCACAAAATACAGCGAATTTTACTTTTTGAAAGAATCAAGAAAATTCTTAAGTATTGTATTTCACTTGATGGCTACACTGGTAGAGTCCACTGCTGTGGATGGTTTTGACTCAGACTTCGTTCGAGTCCTTGCCCAGCCAGAAGCGCATTTTATCATATAAGAATTTTCAGTGGTTATAAATTCCCAATGTTAAAATTCGATATTAAATCCCATTCATGGTTGACATTAACACCTACTAAAATCCTGTGAGTTAGTGACAAATAGTCATCATTGATAGCCACGTGTGGCAAACTCATTAACGAGCTATCATAATTTCAAGTCTATGTACAGACTACTGAATGCGACAGGAATATGTACAGTGGACTTGGAATATATCTTTCTAGGTGGCTATATATTGGTCCACTGCCGGGGATTGCTTCAATTCTAAGGCGTAAGTTCGAGTCCTTGCCCAGCTAAAAGCATTCATCATAAAATAATTTTCATTGGATATATATTCCCAAGGTTAAAATTCTATATTAAATCCCAATCATATATATAAGTACATATTTTATATATATGTATAAATGTATATAATATATATATATATATATATATATATATATATATATATATATATATTGTGATTTTGTTCATAATATTTCTCATTTTTGTTCATCAAAAGTCCTGCCAATTCAAGGGTTTTTTTTTTTTTTTTCAAAAATCCCTTGACTAAAAGCATTAAGTGGGCCAAAGTCAAGTGGATGATGTGAAAACGAAGTTATAACACTGAGAATGTAATTGAATTTTCAAACCTTAATTGAAAAGCACTTTCGGAGACCTGTTAATGCCAGAAATTAATACAAATATATTTCAAACTATCTTTCGTTCCTTGTATTTTTGTTCATATTTATTTTGAAAAACAAAGAATATCTTCCATTGCAGGATCTATTTCTATATGAAAATTCTTTCAATACGACCATTATGTGTTCTATATTATAACCTCTTTACCAGGTGTATTTTTTTCTTGGTAAGGGCATACACGTAAGCAAACCACACATAACAAGAGCCGTTTCTACCCTCAGCTATCATGTATGATTTGATTATGACTTAAAACCTATTTTCCCAGACCTTTCTCCATGAATGTAATCGAGGTTAAGAAAATACGAAAAAAGAAATATATTTACTTTTATATTGTCTTCCACCTCATTTGCCTTGTATGCTGAAACGTACATCCTATCATTGTAATATTTTCCTATTTAAAACTTTTGCTGCGTTTGCAAGTATTGATTATGTGGAGACAAACTAATTTCCCTTCCAACCTGCCTTCCGTCTTCTTATATTATTATTATTATTATTATTATTATTATTATTATTGTTATTATTATTATTATTATTATTATTATTATTATTATTATTATTATTATTATTATTATTACATGCTAAGCTACAATCCTACTTGAAAAAGCAGGATACTATAAGTCCAAGGGCTCCAACAGGGAAAAATATCCCAGTGAGGAAAGGAAACAAGTAAATAAATAAACTACAAGGTAAGTAATTAACAATTAAAATTAAATATTTTAAGAACAATAACGACATTAGATTAAATTTTCTCATATATAAACTATAAAAACTTAAAAATAAAAACAAGAGGAAGAGAAATAAGATAGAATAGTGTGCCCGAATTCATCAATGTTATCGTTCTTTTTAACATCGAGTTTTAGATTCCACGAGTGATAAAGCAGTGACTTAAGACACCCAGGTCAAAATTACTATATAATTGCTATATAATCCTCCTCTAATTATCTTCAGGAAGTATAAATACAGAGCGAGAAGCTATGATCCCTTTGAATTTTGCAATACCGCCACTTTAACCAGTAAATTATTTAAATTGTATATACTGTAGTTGCCTAGATTAACATATGACGATGTATGCAGGAAAGAAATTTATTTAAATCTCCTATTCACGAATCCTGTAATAATAGTATGCTCGGTATCGTCACCAAAAGCATTGAATTGATTGAAGACATATATGCTATATCACCTTAAATATGATATCGTCGACGTTTACCTGACCATACCATTATAGCTATTGAAGTTGAGATTTATAATCTTTAATAGTCATCGGTGAAAAATCTCATTTTGATATAACCGTTAGTGACCTTACCCCCCTGAGTGGGGTTACCTTAACGTGGTGGAAGGGTTTGTGTATCTCCATGATCAGCAAAGCTGCGCTAGTCCGGGCCACGCATATTAGGGCGGTTTGCTGAGAGCGATCAGACAAAAGGCTCCCACCATCACCAATCTGCAGTTGGCTAGCGTGGTGATGAAAACAGGGTAAACCTCAGCCATGAATCCTGTGCTTTCAGTAGACTGGAAATGGCTGCATTTGTTATTGTTGATGATCTTACCATGATAGAAGTGGGCGTTTCGTAAATACATAGTGTATAATACCTGCCAGTGCCCTCTTTGCTAGACAAATTAATGAGTGCTTTCATCTCTGTATAGTATCGTAAAATACTATGAGCAATACGAACTTAACACGATTGTATGCTTATGACGCAAAACTCAAGAAAGATAAATTCTATTTATATTTCAGCATAGATAGATGCCGAGATTAAAGGTCTTTGAGTGGCTTTCCACAGTTTGCGGACGTACTCAGATCAAACAAATTTTCAAATGTTAACAACCGCCTGAGAGACTTCGAGTTAATGGAATGGGTGAGGATGAAGCCAGCTGTAATGAATAATTCTGTTTTAATGGATTCCTACCAAGGCTCCGTCAGCGAAAGCCTACGGCTTTTTATAAACATATGTAGCCCATATGGCTTTGTTACCTCCGCCAAGGAGGTTATATTTTCGAGTCGGTTTATTCATTTATTTATTTTTATGTGTGTCTGTGGACAGGATTACGTCAAAACTACTCAACGGATTTTGAGGAAATTTTCACCATAGATAGCTCTTAGGCCATGGACGACTCCATTAACCTGTGGCGGAGGTCAGGAATCTCTGATTGCTCTTGTTTCAAATATTTTCTTGTCTTAAGTACTTGGCCAGATTGTATTCAGAAATCAGAACTGAAAAGATAAGTACTGTGAGCAACCTCTCTCTCTCTCTCTCTCTCTCTCTCTCTCTCTCTCTCTCTCTCTCTCTCTCTCAGCAATATTCTTCGGGTGAAGTGCTTACTTACGGTTCATCATTATAGCGGAGGATCAGTATTTTAGAAAGATTGTGATAATTGGGTCGTCATTTTGTCATTTAACCTGCGCAGAAGTTTCCCATGCACAGTATGATATGGATATTATAGGTAGCATTACTTAGATATGTCTTCCGTATAAAAACAAGTTAAAAATATTTGTATTAGAGCATTATGGGTCATATACACTAACTATGGAAAAGTGGTGTTTCCGGCGTGACAGTAGAATATGGGTGAAATAGCCTTCTTTTTCGTACAATTAGAACTGCAGGTTCATTTATTTATTTATTTATTTATTTTTTTTTTTTGCAAAGACTGTAGGAATATAGATAGTTAGCAGGTTAGATAGATAGCTAGGTAGATAGACAGGAAATCACGTTAAAAAAATAAGGGACAGTAACCTAAACATTAATTGATGAGGTGGTATATTTTCAAAGATTCTGCCTGTACTCAACTTTACAATTTATGGTATTGAAGAGTTTTTTTATTTTCTTTTTTTTTCCTCCAAAAGATATGTTTTGTAACTCATTTTTTTTCTTTTTTTTTAATATAATATAATTCTTATCTGCAAGGCTATTCTCAGTACTTTCATGAATGTTTTTTTTTTTTTTTTTCATTTATTTGCTCTTTACTAATCTTTCTTAGTATTAGCTCCATTTCATATGTTACTTTTCTTTAGAAAAATTCGGTCCTTAAATATTTAATATGCATTATGAATTTGCACGTCTTACCGTTTAAATTGCCAAACAAATTTAGAAAAATAACAGTATTTTCGGCCTGTAGTCAACTTCGCAAGTTATGGCATTGGAGAGTCATTTTTTTTTTTTACAAGATTTTAATTCTTCAATAGGTATCTATCATGTAACCCATGTTCTTTTTTTTTTTTCTAAATCTACTCAAATTCTTATCTGCTAGACCATTCTCAGTACTTTCATGAAGTTTCTTTTATTATTCATTTGCTCTTTACCAATTTTTCATAGTATTAGCTTCATTTCAAATTTTACTTTTGTTTTAGGAAAATCTGGTCCTCAGAAATCTAATCTGCATTATAAATTTACGCGTTTTACTATTTGCATTGCCAAAACGAAGTTAGAAAATAAGAGAGTGTGTAATCCAACCATTAATAATCTTCTTAAGATGTCCTTTGCTTCGCACTGTACCGCACGTGTTTCATAAACGCTCATACGCTGTAATGCTATTACTTTTTATTTTTTATCTCTCGCCCTCTCCAGCACTGATAATAGAGCAACCTGTTTAAGCTTGCTATTGCATGTTTCTCCTTGTTGGAATATTTGTGGCATTGTTGAGTAAAGTCATTTACATTCACTTCGCCCCTGTTAGTACATAACATCTACCTTGCTTCGCACTCTGTTGCGACAGCACCGTCGTTTTAGTTGATGAAGTTACTTTAAAATTCAGTCATTGTCATTTGTCATTTCAAATTAATGCAGATACACCTCAATGTACGAATAATTACCCATGAAATAATTTTTGACATTCCGGTCGTATCTTTTACGACACTTGTATACTCATCTCTATTTCAGTAAGATGAACTCTAATCAATGTTTTGTCTCTCACTGTCGTGTTATTACTTTTTACGTTATTTCAGTTAAATTTACATTTTGTTCTAATAGCCTTTAAAAAATTTTAAGTCCTTCGCAACTGCGTTCTTTGGCTTTTTACCTTTTCATATTATATCGGCTAGGTCAGCATTTTAAATAACCGATAATTTTAAGCCATTCCCCACCATGTCATTCTAATATCCTGATCGCACCAGTATTTTAGTCTAATAGCCTTTCTAAATTTTTTTCTTTTATTGACAATTACATGAAACATCTTTGCTTACTGTTGCTGCCATACCACCATTCTAATTTCATAAACTCCACAGAATAATTTGATCTCATTTACTGTGCTTCTTATTGTTCTATTATAATTGCACGTATGTCGTTGTCAATCCAGCTTTTCTTTATTCTACTATACAGTATCTAGATATGCTAATCTTGCTATTTATCTTTATCATGCTCACGTCTTTATTCTCTAGAATGTCTAGATATTCGATATGAAATTATAACCATGAGTGGAAAAATCCATTACCAATTCTGTATGTACTATTCTCCTTCAAATGATTTGGCTGAACCGTACATTGATAATTATGGGCCTTGTTACCACGCTAAGATTCACTGATCTGAGCGTAGTCTCCTCATGCAAGATAATAAATCATGCTGCCTTACCCTGCTGGGAAACATTAAGCGTATCAGAAATGATACTTCCGTTACGTCGTTTCGGGAAACACATTTCTTGTTATCCCTATTTACATTTATTCTTGTCGTATTCTATATCTGATCAATTGAGCATAAGGGCATAAGTTATTGATCACTCTACGAATCGTCCACTGCACGATGTTGTTTACTTACAGAGCTTGAATTTATTCGAATTCTTTTATTTTCATATCATTTATGCAATAAATCTAGTGACAATATTCCAAAAATTACCAGATATATTTAAAAAATATTGTAACTTATTGACACGCTGCTCTTATATTTACTAATCTTTTTTCTTACGATATAGAAACGAAACTGGAATAGTGATATTTCATAGCAATATATTACTGAAACTCAATCATTAGTTCCTTTCTCTACTATGATAATTTAAAGTAATGTAGAATGCCGACATTGGGAAATCCAACTCGACTTCAATTACCATTTCTGATTGTAAATGCAGAGGTATCAAATTAATCGTCTTTTGCTCTAACATTATTAGTAAATATACATACATATATATATATATATATATATATATATATATATATATATATATATATATATATATACATTTTATATATATATATATATATACATTATATATATATATATATATACACATTATATATATATATATATATATATATATATATATATATATATATACTTATATATCTTCGACTTCAAACACACTGAATTCATTCATGAGCACGTCAAGGTATTTCTCAGCTTCAGGTATATCAATCAAATTATTCTCCTTATATCTCCTATCCGTGACCTCAATAAAGTGTTCCATCCAACGTTGCATTTCTTCATCTTCTGTTGTTATAACAGATCCATCTCTCTGTATATGCTTCTTATTTTGGCCTAGTAGAAATTTCATTAATAATTCTATGAGAGATTCTTGCACCATAGCCACTCCCTGAATTCATAGCTTTGTCAGCCTCATCTGCTTTCGTCTAAATATTCTCTCCAGTCATTCCTGCTTATTTTTTGACCTCACTATCAATACTGGAATACTTAGCATGCTCTACCTTGTAATTTTCATTACTTCCTCGGACACTTTCAACTATCATTTTCTGTCTTTGTCTCATTTTTATAGTATCCCAAGTATTATTTGATATCTATGGTTTTCTCCTTGTAAATGGATGTTACCAACTGACTGATACCTGTCCTTAATTTCACACCATTCTTCATTAATAGCCTTCTTTTCGTATCTTAAAGTTTCTAAAACTGCAAATCGATTCCTACATTCAATTGCAAATGTTTTTCTGTGCTCATCTTCTAGAAGCATAGTTGTATCAAACCTAGGTAGTCTGTCTACATTTCTGTTGAGTGCTTTCAGTTTTAATTTCAGTGTAGCAATGAGGAGCTGGTGACCACTACCAATATCTGCACCTCTATAGCTTCTTACATTTCTCAGTAGCTATGTGATCTATTTGAATTTTGTAATTGGCACATTGTGAGGCCCATGCTGGAAAAGAGTACCTCCAATAACAAGATTGTTGAACAAAATCTTGTGCTCCATTTTCATTTTCTACTTTGCCAAGATCCTCAACACTCATCACATTATCTATAACTTGATTATTCATTCCAACATTAGGACTCAGGTCACCAATCACAATTTTCATTTCTCTCTCTGGGATCTCATCTATTACAATCTGCAATTCTTCATAGTATTCATTTTCCTTTCTTCAGGGGAATCATTTGTTGGTGCATAACAAACTATAATACTCATATTGCACCGTTTTGATTTAAACTTTTCAAATGACACTACTATTTACAGTTCTCCATTCCGTTAATGCATTTTCTGTTCTTGGTGTCCTCATCATTCCTAGCTTTTCTCTTCCAACTCCATGTGTTCTTCCTTGGTAGATATATATATTGCCTTGGTCCAAGATTTCTTTTAGTGGGGCAGCATAGCTAACCTATTGTGCATTTTGTGATACAAGCACCAAATTTGGCACAAATGTACATTGACATATGGCGAACATTTTCAGATATTGAGCCACTCGGAATTCTCTATTCATGTCAGCCATATTGGAATTCAAAATGGCCGCCATTTGAAATCTATATTTGCGCTTATCTGTGGATCTAAAATTGCTATTGACTCGATTCTGGTGCCTAAATGTAGGTTTTGGGGGACAAGGAATCCAATGGTTACAATCTGCATTGCGTATTTTTTTACCACTGAGCCGCCATATTGGATTTCAAAATGGCCGCCATTTGAAATCTTCATTTTTGATTATCAGTGGGTCTAATGCTGCTTTTAACTCGATTCTGGTGTCTAACTGTATGTTTTGGGGGGCAAGGAATCCAATGATAACAATCTGCATTGTGTATCTTTTAGAATTGAGCTGCCATGTTGGATTTCAAAATGGCCGCCATTTAAAATCTACATTTGCGATTACCTTTGGGTTTAATAGCGCTATTGACTTGATTCTTGTGTCTAAATGTATGATGAGGGGGGGGGGGGGGGGCAAGGAATCCAATGTTTTGGGGGACAAAGATTCTAATGATAACAAAATACATTGCATATTTTTACCTATGTACCGCCACTTTGGATTTCAAAATCGGTGCTTTACATTGCATGGCCGCTTCTCGATTTGATTCTGGTGGTGGGGTGGTGGTAGTAATACACTCTTAAAAATTCCGTGCAAGAATGACCAGGAAAACGATCAGTTGGGGCCAAACTTCATTTCGGGCAAAAATGACACAGAATAAGGTATAATGATAAGACCATTTCTCGGTCAGATCTGACCTTTTCAGACACACGCCATCATGATCAGACTCCAAGTGTAAAGGCCTCATTTGTGAGAGATGTCTGCTCTCTCGTTGGTGTAATAGAGGAGATGGGTAACCCATTCAAGGAGAGCCAGGATCTAGTCATACTGGATTCAAAGGACATTGTAGGTCCTACTGCCGTGGAGACCGTGATGAATGCCAAGAAGATTGGCCAAGAGCAGTTCGAGGCTTTCACCAGAGAGTGTCTGTTGGACAGAACAAAGGCAGTGGACGACCCCATACCTCATAACAAGCTGAAGGTATTCATCCCTTCAACTCCAAGAAGACAGAGCAAAGGTCAGCAACAGCTCACCTCAGTCAAAAATGACCGTGAACTCTTCGCACGCCTGTACATTGGCTGCCAGACGAGGGATGGAAACCTTGAGGAGTTCTTTCGTAATGAGAACCAGGCATGTCCTCCTGCACTGTCCGATGGTGGAAACCTCTTCACTGGTACTAAGAGTTATCTCATCACTTGTTTGGAAGAAATCTTCGACGCTAAGACAGATACTCCTGTCACTACATGTATAGTGCTTGATGGAGCAGCTATCGTCCAGATGCTGAAGCCGGCTGCATCAAAGACCTTTGAAGAGTACGCACATCAAATCTTCATTCCATATATATCTACTAAGCTGCAAACAGTGTCACGCCTGGATCTGATCTGGGATACTTACCTTGCTGATTCACTGAAAGGTAGTACACGTGCAAAGCGGGGACAGGGCGTACAGAGACTTGTGGCGGCCGCCGCATCTATACCAGGAAACTGGCAGAACTTCCTACGAGTGGACAGCAACAAGACCGAGCTGTTTAAGTTTCTCTCAACAGCTCTCTTGGAATGGTTTGACCAGGAGGAAAAGCAACTCGTCATTACTGATGGAGAGGCAGTGCTCAGCAAGCCACTACTACCAGATCTGACTTCACTCGATCCATGCAACCATGAAGAGGCTGACAGTCGGATGTTGCTGCATGCATCTCACACAGCTAAGCACGGACACCATTCAATAGTCATCCGGACTGTAGACACAGATGTTGTGGTGCTGGCAGTGTCCGTGGTACAGGAATTGCAACCAGAAGACAAACTATGGCTGGCATTCGGAACAGGCCGAAGTTTCCGATACCTAGCAGCACATGAAATAGCAGCTGGATTGGGACCAGAGAAGGCTCGTGCACTGCCAATGTTCCACGCTCTAACTGGATACGATACTGTGTCAAGCTTTGCTAGACATGGCAAGAAGACCGCATGGGCAGTCTGGTCAGTACTGCCAGAGTTAACTGAGGCGCTGACGTAGCTGTCTTCCGCACCAAGTGACATACCAAATGATGCAATGTGCATCATCGAGAGGTTCGTGATCCTGTTGTATGATCGAACCAGAAAATGCAAGGACATTGACAAGGCCAGGAGGAAACTCTTCGCAAGGAAGAACAATGTGCAGTTGATCCCTCCAACGAAGACAGCTTTAGAGGAACATGTCAAGAGGGCAGTATATCAAGGTGGACATGTGTGGGGTCAGATACTGCTGCCAGCACCAGAACTCCCACCACCAACAAACTGGGGTTGGTCAGTGACTGGAGGACAATACACACCATACTGGACCAGGCTACCTGAGGCAGTTCACACCTGCATTGAGCTGGTTTCTTGCAAGTGCCAGAAAGGGTGTGTGATACGCTGTAAGTGCAAGAAGGCTGCTCTTAAGTGCACAGCCCTCTGTGTGTGTGAAAGGGACTGCACATGAAGATGAGTCCACAACATTCATTTACTTGTGGCAGTGCTGAACTGGTTAACATGAGATGGTTTATGTACACATATCTTCAGTACCGATGTATACCTAGCCTCAAATACAAGACCATTGTAGAATGTCAGTACACACCCAACCTTATATATTACACCATAGCATGTCAGAATTTTAACTAAGATATTTAAGACATGTCCTAAGACATGTATCAAAATTATAAAACTCAAAATTAGTAGTTGAAGTAAGTCGATATTTATTTTGAGTTTTACAGGGAAAGCTAGTTTTGAGAAGTTTACGTTGTTTTGTGTTAATGTTCACACTATTTTGTGGATATTCAGACGTAAACCCGAATTGATAATTTTCTGATATTGATTGAAGGAATGGAGAAAACTAATCATATATGAAAGGTGCCATATCAAACCTAGAACAACACAGAATCTAATCAATAACTCAAACAATTTTTACTTCACAGACTTTAAGTAAAATGTTGTCTTATCCAAAATACATGATGATGAATATTCATCTCTCATGAATTAAGTGGAGTACTGTAATAAAGTATGTCATTTTGAAAAATGGATATTGTCATGTACTGTAAAAATATTTGACCCAGAGGTAATCGCACATGTAGAATTCAAGTGGCGGCCATTTTGAAATCCAGTATGTTGGCTAATTTATAAAGATACACAATGCAGATTGTAACCATCGGATTCCTTTCCTCCCAAAACATACATTTGGACACCAGAATCGAGTCAATAGCAGCATTAGACCCAAAGATAATCGAAAATATAGATTTCAAACAACGGCCATTTTGAAATCCAATATGGCGGCTCATTGGTACAAAATATACGAGGCAGATTGTTACCATTAGATTCCTTGCCCCCCCCCCCAAAAAAAAACCTACATTTAGACACCAGAATCGAGTCAATAGCAGCATTAGACCCAAAGATAATCGAAAATGTAGATTTCAAATGGCGGCCATTTTGAATTACAATATGGCAGACATGAAGGGAGAATTCCGAGTGGCTCAATATCTGAAAATGTTCGCCATATATCAATGTACATTTGTGCCAAATTTGATGCTTGTATCACAAAATGCACAATCCTTTTGAAATTTCGAGCTAAACCGCCCCACTATTTACCAATCCCCTTAAAACGTGTTTCAGTTATGGCCAAGATATCTAATCTATATTTCATAAATTCATTCTCCTCTTGCTGTAACGTCCCAATCTGATTCATGGTTCTAACATTCCAATTACCAGTTTACAATATTTTTTAGTACTTATGAAGAAGGAATGTGACTGGAATGAGAAAGAGCTGTAGAGGTAAATAAATTTACATTGAAAAATAAAATGAAGAAGTAGAGACAAAAATGTTTAGAAGTCTTAATTTGTAACTGGAATAGATTGGAGAATATTTAAGAATATTTGTGCTACGATGTTTAAATTCACAACTTGATAAGGGAAAGGTAATATGGCGAAGAAACTAGAAAGGAAAGTGTCGAAAAGTTGACTGCCTATAAGTTTAAGACAAATTAGTTTAGTAGAAAGAATGGGAAAAGGCATATACGGTTAAAAAGGATGAGTATACGAAATTGCATAATTTGGTCATTTTAACAGCGTGGTGTTTGTAGGTATAGGAGAGTATAAGGGGTAAATTTAATCACTAAGTAGCGGAACAAGAAAATACAAGGTTCTCTAATAAAGAAAGCAAAAGAGGAGATTATTCAAAGTTCAATTGTTAGACAGTAAAGATCATTCTTTTTTAAACAAGAAAAGTTTGGCTCATGAATGTCTTATTCAAATGGTATCAAATTGTTTATGAAATACTATTGCAAACATTATTGTAATAAAAACTCAACACCCAAGAGTGCCAGTTTTCTTTGGGATAGTTCTTAAATATTTCACTTATCATTTATCAGTATAGAGTCCAATGAATGCAGTGGATGTCATGAGGTTCAGGTAATAAAAGTTTGTGGTAGGCATAACAAATTCTATTTGTGTTTAATCTACCGGAATCCAGACATGGATGATTCTATCTTCGATTGTCTTCGTACCATTTTGGCTAAGATACCAGAAGAGGATAGAAAGGCCTCTTTTGTCCTTGTTAGTGATTTCAATCCATAGGGAGTGGTTAAGTTCTGTTTCGCCTACCGATCACCATGGCTTAAGAGATTAAGACTTTGCCTCTGAATCAGGCTGTGAGCAAATCATAAGTGACGCTACTCACAGGTCTGGAAGCTGCTTGGACCTCGTATACACCGACTCCCCTGGCGTTATAACAAGTAAGGTTGGTTTTCCAGTCGGGACATCTGATAATGCCTTGATTTCATTAGTAGTGAAGACTGAGCAGCCTGTCCGTAATGTATTATATTCTTGTAAGATTTATATGAAATCTCAAGCAGACTGGAATGGGATTTTACATGATCTTTTGTTCTTGAATTGGTCACAATTGTATAGTCGTGTTGATCCTGTTGTACGTTTGAATGAGAATCTAGTCAACATAATTGATAGGTGTATCCTTTCTCTTGTGCTAAGGTACAAAGTGAAGTACTTATTTGGAGAAGCAGGAGGCGTATCATCTTTGGAAGGGTAACAATCAGATTTGACCTGGAATAACTATACTCGGCTTAGAGCTTTTGCTCAGAGAGTTTATGCTTTAACTGAAAAGGAATGCAATGTAACCCTAAAAATAACCCTTTCTGGTACAACCCAGGAACATTAGTGGAGGACTACCCTTAAATCTGCACTCTTTGGTGTAGGTGCAACAGTTCCTTCTTTACTTGAACCAGAGTGCTCAGTCACTCACTGTCCAAAGGAAAAGGCAACCCTTTTGGCTGATGTGTTTGACCGTAAGCAGAGTAATGAGAAACTTGAACTTCCTCATTCCTGTTTTCCTGAGGCTAAACTAACTAGTTTAGCTTTTCGATCTCGTGAAATTAAAGCTACGTTGATGGATCTTGATGCTTATGAGGTGTAGACCCAAATGGTATTTTTCCTTTGTTTTTTATGAAGACTGCAGAATTCCTAGCGCCAAAGTTATCTTTTATTTTGCCCAAGTTAACAAGAAGAGTTTTTAGCACTTGTTGAAGAATTGGTAATGTTACTCTACTATGTAAATGTGTTTGTGGTAGCTCAAGTCCAACTGATTACCGCCCAATTTCCATAACTCTCATATTATCTAAAGTGTTTGAATTTCTTTTGACCAAACGTCTTAATAAGTTTGCTGGAGGTAATCATGTGTTCCATAGTTTGCATTTTGATTTTCGTAAAGGCCTTGGAGCATGTGATCCCTTCTTACAATCTCCAATGCTGTACAGAAATCCCTTGATTATGGTCAGGAAGTTCTTATGATTGGCCTTGATTCTAGTGCTGCCTTTGACAGTGTTAATCATGAAGCCCTCGTTTTCAAACTCAAATAGTTGGAAGTGGGTGGGTCGTTTATGAGCATTATTATTGAATTTTTAAGTATTAGATCTGAAAGAGTTGTTGTTGATGGTCACCATAGCAAGTATAGGAATGTGATATTTGGTGTTCCACAGGGTAGTGTTCTTGGCCCATTACTTTTCATGCTATATAAACGTGACATGTGGTTTGGCCTAGAAAACAAGTTGTTGCATATGCAGATGATGATACTCTCTTTGCATCAATGCCATCTCCTGAATGTATATCTGGGGTTATTGTATCCCTTAATAGAGATCCAGGTAAAATTAATGCATGGTGCAAATTATGGGGTATGAAGTTGAATCCTAACATAACTCAAGATATGATTGTAAGTAGGTCAAGGACTGTGGCTCCTCAACATCCGGATCTCAGCATTGATAATGTTTATTCAACGTTTTATGGCTCTTTTAAAATTTTAGGTGTGATTCTTAACAGCAAATTTACTTTTGAGAAACACACTAGGTCTGTGTCTTCTTCAATTGCACAAAAGATTGGCTTATTGAAAAAGTTATGTAAGATTTTCGGTAATCAATCTATTCTAAAGAAGTATTTTAATTCTTTTATTCGACCTTGTTTCGGGTACTGTTCTCCTGTCTGGTCTTCACTTGTTATTTCTCATCTTAATTTGTTGAAAAGGAACTTACGGTCTATTAAATTTCTTATTTTTTATCTACATATTAATCTTTGGCACCGTCGTTCAATTAGTTCATTATGCATGTTGCATAAGATTTTTCATAATTCTGACCATCCTTTACATTCAGATCTTCGCGGACAGTTCCCACCTGTTCGTGATACTAGGCAGGCAGTTAATTCCAATAGTCAGGACTTCTCCATCATGGGGCTCAATACTGCACAGTATTCTAGAAGTTTTATTCCAGCTGTGACCAAGTTGTGGAATGATCTTCCTGATTAGGTAGTTTAATCTGTAGAGCTTCAAAAGTTCAAAGTTGGAGCAAATGTTTTTATGTCGAACAGGCTGACATAGGTCTTTTTATAGTTATATATGAATTATCTGTTTTAATGTTGTTAATGTGTTTTAAAATACTTTATTTTAATTTTTCATTACTTTTTACATCGTATATTTATTTCCTTGTTTCCTTTCCTCACTGAGCCATTTTTCCGTTGGAGTCCCTAGGCTTATAACATCTTGCTTTTCCAACTATCGTTGTAGCTTGGCTAATAATAATAATAATAATAATAATAATATTAATAATAATAATAATAATAATATGCTCTCTCCAACGGAGTATGTATGACTGAAGATGTTCCAAATTCTTTGTATATGTTGGTATGGAAGTCTTTTATGATCATATAAAAGTAGATGTCATTCACATGGATATCGGTATTTGAAAACGTAATATGTAATCATAACTCTAAAATACTCATCAAACGTTACAAGTACAAAATTATTCAATTAACAAGACATATCTTTATTTTCCCACTCACTCGTCCTTATAACTGTTCGAGTTCCCTCCGAACCCTTGTAATTTTCTTCGACCTTTGATCTTTTTCTCATCTTAAATTCGCCTCCGTCAGTTGGCAAATAATTAAGATTCCATAATTGCCAGCGGAGGTCAGACTAGTTTAGAGGGCTGTAGGGGGGGGGGGGACTAGGGGAGTATGGGGTGTTGGGAAGTTGAGGGAGGGATGCTGATCTCTTTCACTTCATCTCCCAGGTAATGAGGTTCCACCACCTCCGAGATGGGTTGAATTACGTCGGGTGAAGATCTACACAGGCGACAGCGCGTGGAGAGAGAGAGAGAGAGAGAGAGAGAGAGAGAGAGAGAGAGAGGATGAAAAAGTAGAAATTGAGCTTCTTATAAGTATTTCTTTTAGATTTATTATCTTCCATGTTTTGTCATTCCTACATTCTTTGATAATTTGTTTTTGTTTGTTCAGGCATGTCCGGGCTCATTAGTATAACTACAAATTCCTTTACCTCATTTTAGCGTATTGTTACTGATCTATGGTTATAGCAAAGTCCTTTTGTTAATATTTAGTATTTTTCAAACTTGAAGATTTGAACGCTTTGTCGTGTCTAAGCATGGTCTAAGTGTGCCCTCAAGCAAGAGAATTCTAACCCAAGACAGTGGAAGACCGTGGTACAGAGGCTATGGCACAACCCAAGACTACAGAATACTGGTTTGCTTTTAGAGTGTCCTTCTCCTAGAGAAGCTGCTTATCATAGCTAAAGAGTCTTCTACCCTTACTAAATGGAAAGTAGCCACTGAACAATTACAGTGCAGTGGTTAAACCCTTTGGTGAAAATTTTTCCTGTCATCCTTGTGTTTTAGGTATATGAGAATAAGGAGTATAATTGAAGAATAAGCCAGGCTATTCGGTTTATGTGTAAACAAAGAGAAAAACAATGAGCGGTAACCAGTGTAATACTATCTGCCCGGTCAAAGGACCCAATAACTCTCTAGCTGTAGTGTCCGGTTTATTGGGTTTATGAGTTCGAGCTACTGCATATATCTAGCGTTGGGCTTGTGAGGCCATTCAGTACCCAAGTGTAACTAGGGCCAAGTGTAAAAAGCTGAAAGTGGTTGGGCAGCATGAAGGAAGAAAGGAAGACAGAACGGAGGAAAAAAAGAGATGGATATAGAGCAAGTTGCACCGCACATTTTTAATACACGCTCGCACACTGTATTGGTAATACTTCATTTTTTATCGCCTGCTCTCTCCCACACTGGTAAGAAACCTGATTAAGCTTGCTATAGCATATTTTGTACTGTTTGAATTTTGTGTCATTCTTACTCTCAGCTATCTGTATATAAGGTCGTTGTCTCGCCTCTCTGGTATAACCTAACAGCCACCTCACATAAATTTCACAGCTAGAGGCCGTAGGAACGCTGCAGTAAGCCTTAAGAAATTCTACACTACACTGCATAAAGTGTACTGATGACACCTCCCTTATCACGGTGTGATGTGTGAACATGAGAAGATTACTCATGAGTTATCTTTCTAATATTCAGCTGCGATTCGTTTTTACCTTCAATGTTCCCTAAGATGAATTCACGCAGTTTCTCATAATTCACACACACATATATTGGTATTTGTTTATATATATATATATATATATATATATATATATATATATATGTGTGTGTGTGTGTGTGTGCGTGTGTGTGTGTATATATATATATATATATATATATATATATATATATATATATAGAATATTTTATTTATGAATTTAAGAGATGTATAGCTAGCTCGTAAGATAAATTCCACTCTCGTAGGATTAAGTAAATGTACGTGAATTGCATAAGACTTTCGTCATTCTTTTAGTTTTAATTTCATTCCGTTCAGTATAAGTAAATTGACGTTACTTTAAGGAATTAACTTTTTATTTCACGTAATTTTGTTATAAAGTCTTAAGTAATCTTGTAGGTATGCAGTATGATACATATGAGGTATGAACACGAGGGATTACGTCATTTTTATGTTCCAAAGTGGTTAGAAAAGACATGAAAACTCTAGACTAAGTTTATTTTTCTTTTTTAATGTTACGAGAGCAAGATGGTTGAGGTAGCTGAGAGAGAGGTGCCTCTCAAACTAGTTTAGTACCCCTTCTTCAAATTACTACATTGGTAATCTTGATGACGCTAGACCATGCGCCCCCCCCCCCCCCCCCCCCGTTTCCAGTAGGCTGAATTGAAAGGTTCTGGAATTAATCAAGTTAATATATATATAGGACCTAGCAATGCATAAGCAGCAGAAAAGATTCAGCCTGTCCCCCTTGAAAGAGCCAACGCTTGCCAGCCCTCTCTCCTCTCAAGGGTGTATAGTGTTTTTCTCTCAAACGTAATTAGTGATTTTTCTTTAATATATATCGTGTATAGTTTTGTTCAAACGTTGGTGATATTATTGGATTATTAATTAAAAGTGTAGTGTGTTAATGTGAGTACATTTTACAATATAAATTTTTTGTAAGTGGCCCTGTAAGATTTAGGTTAATCAGTGAAGTGCATTAAAAAATTTTGCTTAACCGTTCTGTAACCTTGTGTAAACTAAATACGTAAATTTAACAGTTACGTAAATGTAATTTCATTATTGTTTATTCATTAGGTGTTGAAGTGTTATTTGCTTTCATTAAATGTCAAAATTAAAGATTTTTTATAAATTAATTTCCAGTAAACAAGTGTTTGTATAATTTTTTGAAGAGTTATGTTATAAGTCTCAAGTGATTTATTTTTGGTGTTAATTCTTTTGAATTGCTGTTATTTCTTATAAGATATATTCATTTTGGCAAAAGTGTGTATTATTTCGATCACCAATACTTGATACAGTACTTTGCTCATTATCCCTGACTAAGAACCTAAGGAAGAGGTTCATTTTGAAATAGCTCACGTAAAGTAATCACCTAGTTCTGGTTTTGAATTACCACAAGAGACCTTTGCATATTCAGTATTCATGTGTATTACCGTCTGGGAATTGCGTAATTTTCTCAGAGCTCAGTGTATTTCTAGTATGCATCAGACACATGTAAAATAAAACAGGTGAGTTTAGGAGCTCGGGAATTTACGCAATTAGCTATTCGTAATATATATATATATATATATATATATATATATATATATATATATATATATATATATATATATATATATATATATATATATATATATATATCCTTTTTCTTTTAATTACTCGTTCCGTGTACACTACTATAGAAATTTAGAATCTGAAGATTACACCGTTTAGTACGCATTAGTAGGGCAGTATATCCATTTAGAGAGGAATTCATATTATCAAGTTTTATGAATAAATAGATAACTTATGTTGATAAAAACAACTAAGATTAATAGCTGATATCAGTAAAAAATATCTCAAATTAATTAATTTGTTGATTTTACGTCATGGGAAAAGAAATGTCCGTTGCAAGGCAAAACAACAATAATAATGATAAAAGAAACTAATGCATCGACAAACATCGAATCATTATGTTAAGAAAGTGTTTTATAACTTTATGGTAAATTATTTGTCATAATGTTTTTATCTGTTATAGTCTTATAGTTTATGGTACGAATTTCTCCCTTCAGGATTTTCTAAGCTTTACACAGGTGACTGATCGTAGAATCTCCATTTCTTTCATCTTCCCAACAGAAATCTCTTTTAATTCTCTATCAGTCATCGCACTCCATCTCACCTTACCCTCACTATCAGTGGCACCTGTTCCCTGATCCAAGAAATATTTTTGGTTGTCGGGTCCCTCTCAATTTATTTTCTCTTTATTTCCAGGAGTCTTTCTACTAATAAGATTTTTTTTTCTTATCCTTTTTTTTTATAATAATTCTATTTCATCCTTATTTCTTTTGCATATGTCATGAGATTATTTTTTTTGTGTCACAACTGGGTACTATTTTTTTAGTGTATTTAATAAACATTGAGATAAACTACTTTATAACTTATACTGCTATTTGCTAATTTTTAGTATTATAGATGATTAGTATTGGAGATTGAATTATTCCAATATAAAAAGAAAGGAAACAGTTTATACGCGATGTTAATATTCAATAGATTCTGCATATGCATAGCTGGATATCTAACATTACATATATATATATATATATATATATATATATATATACATATATATAATTTATATATATATATGTATATATATACACATAGATCAATACATATTTATCATGCACTCTTATATATGGATAGTTATTAATGTGTATACTGTATAGGCTATATGCTTCTGTTTGCGCGTGTTTATATATATATATATATATATATGTATATATATATATGTATATATATATATATACATACATACATATACATAATAATTTTTTTCTTTTCTTTACACCTTTAACCATCAAAGGTCAATACTGTTTTCTTCATCCGGTCATAGATTCAAACGCATCCATGAAGATTGCCAGGTGAGAGCATTTAGAGCTTAATCGATAGAGAGAGACAGACGTGCTCACATTTACAAAGCTTGCACTTGCAATTTCATTCGGAGCTTTCTCACTGCCAAATTCTCATGTCCCTTAATTAACGCAAGTTGTCTCTTGTTCCGTTGCACAAGAAGAGAAATCCCTTTGTCTGACATTAAAGAAGAAAAACTTTCCAGTTCATTATTTTCCAGAATTCTCAGTCTTTCTCGTGTCTCTGTCGCGTAATGTCAAGGAGACTCTCATTTCTTGCCGGTAAAAGAACTTTGAAATTCATTGCATTTCGCATTCACCTTTTTTTATTTCATTTATGTAAATAATTCTAAACAACCTAAACAATTATGTTATTAAGCTGACGTTAGTTATTCCCATTCAACAATATATATATATATATATATATATATATATATATATATATATATATATATATATATATATACATATACATATATATATATATATATATGTATATATATATATATATATATATATATATATATATATGTATATATATATATATATATGTATATATATATATATATATATATATATATATATATATATATATATATATATCCATTTCTGAGTTGAGATGCTTGTTTACGAAACTGAGCGGGAGTTTAAACTGCTAAGTTTCAGAATATCAAATATGGAGTTAAAAGATTACAAAAAATATTATATCATACTGCTCAATCATTGAAGACCACTTCTAGAAAATTATATACGGACAAAAAATAGACTTAATTACTCTTGGTTAGGATAGAAAAAAATGCTTTAACTACGGTAAGCAGCTTTTCTAACCGTTGTTCTCTAGTCTTGGGTTGTGCCCTAGCCTCTGTACCATGGTCTTCTGCTGTCTTGGGGTGGAGTTCTCTTGCTTGACGGCACGCATTGACGCACTACTCTATCATTTTCCTCTACCTCTTGTTTTATAGTTTATATATGAAAGATTTATATCAATGCTGTTACTGTTGTAAATATATTTTAATTTTAATTGTTCATTATTTCTCTTTTAGTTTATTTACTTCCTTATTTATCTTTCCTCACTGAGCTATTTTCTCATGTTGGAGTCCTTGGTCTTATTGCATCTTGGTTTTGCAACTGTGTTTGTATCTTTTCTAATAATAATAATAATAATAATAATAATAATAATAATAATAATAGTAATAATAATACATTAAAGGGATCTTTTATATATAAACTATAAAGAGAGACTTATGTCAGTCTGTTCAACATAAAAACATTCGCTGCAAATTTGAGCTTTTGAAGTTTCAATGATTCAACTGCCTGATTAGGAGGATCATTGCACAACTGGTCATATCTGCAATAAAACTTCTAGAATACTGTGTAGTATTGAGCCATGACTATCGTAATTAACTGCATACCTTATATTATGAACAGGATGGTATTGTGTGTGAAGATCTGAATGCACAGAAGGGTCAGAGTTATGAAAAATCTTTTGCGACATGCACAAAGAACTAACTGAACGACGGTGCCAGAGACCAGGAGTAATAAATTTAATAGACCGCAGGTTCTAGTCCAGTAAATTAAGATTTGATTAAGCAGCTGAAGATCAGACAGGAAAACAATACTCAAAATAGATTGATCACCGAAAATCTTAAAAGACCTTCGCAATGTGTATATATAAAACAATATATGTATATACATATATAGGTGTGTGTTTGTTTTTGTGTTCATATGTGTTTTTGTTTGTGTGATAGTTCTTGCACTTTCCTGAAATGAAGTTCTAACATCTAAGTTTTCATTATATAAACCACAAATCTATATAAGAATGAAAGAGAAACTTCCAAAAGGGCATCTACCTTGATAAAGTTTTAATACCAGCTAAAATGATTATATATTTTTTGCTTTTTATACACATTTCTGGCGGGATACAATTGGTCTGGTGGCCCTTTGAAATAGAATCACAATCACCTGATGGACGAAAACAACGAGAATCATAGGAATCTTAAACGAAAATAAAAGAACCAAAATTCATCTTACTAGCAGTGCGACGGATAAAAAAGTCTTATATTCTTTATACAAAAACGTGATTCATAATTTTAAGAAAAGCGTTGCTCTCAGTCCAGCCGAGACCGTAAGGGCTAACCTAATTATGTGAAGTTTTTAAACATACTTGCCGAAGTGATGAGTGTGGGCTGCAATAGCTTCGTATATTGAGATGACCCGGACTCGCATGTCGCACAGATTGGCAGGCCATATCCAAAGGCCTTTGTGTCTTTTTGAGCCATTCATTCGGTATTCACAATGCTTGTTGGAACTATGGAGAGCCGAATAACGCCTCGTGTATCTGTTCCAGTAGTGAAGTTTCTTCATAGAATTTGCTTTTTGAACATGCTAAAAATTGATGTAAAAAAATGAAAAATAATTATTTATTTAACTGAAATGTGTCAACTTGGGTCATGAGAAGTTTAATGATAAAAGCCAGCAGGTCATGGAAAGTTGGAACCCTAAGTCTTATCTGAAGATCCTCATTGAACAGGCTAAAAATTTATGTAAGCAATAGAATAATATATATTTATTCAGTGCAAATGTGTAAACCTGGGTCATGAGAAAATTAGTGATAGAAGAAAACCGATAGAGAGAGTTGGAACCCCAAGCCTCGGGTTATCAGCTCCTCTCATTACAGGTAGTGTTTTACTTAATTTCTTTTCATTTATGCATGGATTATCTTTTTTCATCTTACATTTTAATATTATGTATTGTCTAAGTAAATAATACATACAAACCCTCAACAATGGATTGAATTAATATAGATTATTCATTATTTTAGGAATAGCTTGATATTCGTTGTTGTTGGATGCATGATGACATTCACGCATTATTATTTGTATATATATATATGTGTGTATATATATATATATATATATATATATATATATATATATATACATATATATACATACATATATATATATATGTGTGTGTGTGTATATACATATATATACATACATATATATATATATATATATATATATATATATATATATATATATATATGTATATATATATATATATATATATATATTATACGATTATGGCTTCCTGGTCTGGGCACTAAAAATATATCATACTATGGCTCGTGACTGGGAACCAAACATATAATATTATATGTACTATGACTGGCAAGTTAATCAACCTCTCAAATTCCAAACTCCTTTGTTTGCTTTTACATTAAAACTGTTATATTAATTCATGAATTCTGAGACAATTAAATAACTCCTAGACAGCAATATATAAAACACTGAATATCCAAAGGTCTCTTAAGTACACTCCAAACTAAACTGAGTAATTACTCCTCAGTATTAATTAAAACTAAAACTTACCGTGGTTCTAAACAGGATACGAGCGGAATCTGATTCTAAACGATGGTTATTGGAATAATATACTCTTTTGAAAAATAAATATATTTTATATAAATTACAACACTTCGAAAAGAATTTACATAATAATAAAATAAATCACTTGAATTATTAAGTCTGAATAAAACTTACATTAAGACAAAAATGATACGATCTGAAAATTATATATGGGCTTAACTTGAACTATTAAATCTGATTAAACGGTAGACTAAGACAAAAGAAATAATGCTATGTATATTATACAAAAGCTTGAAATGGAATTTGAAGAATACAATATTCAAGTTTGATACTTAATGAAAATTGGTAACCAGATCATGTTACAAAATCTAACCTTCCTACAGGGCCGTTTAAAAAACTTTACATAATGCCAAAACTCACCCTAATACAATGAATTCAAAATCATCGTTCCGTCTTACGTATCTCTTCGACACACGATTTGCTTTGGGGCAGAGTCATTTAAGTGTAGACACACCATACGTTGTGAACTCTTTTAAAAACAATACACTGGGTTGTGTGCAAGAGTGAGAGAGGTGAGGAAATGACAATCTTAGGGCTGGTAATATCTATCTATCTTATCTCTTTAAACCTGGTGTCACCATGCCAGACAGCTCTCTGTCAGGTAGCTCCACCCACCATTTATCCCTGAAATGATAAAAAAGATAACATCCTATCACCAGGCCTTCACAAAATTTTCAAAGCACGTGGTAGAGAATTTTCCAAAGCACATGTTTACTGAGCATTCTCTCTCAAACAAAATGCAATACCTCATAAAATATAAAAGAACATTACCTAAGCCATTGTTCATACCTTGCACGAATCCCACAACACTCTCAAATAGAATACGTAAGACTTCGTAACAAACATACGTGAAATAAAAAGTTAATTCTTGAAAATAATGTAAATTTACATATACCAACTTGAATAAAGACTACAATGAAATTTACGACTAAAGTTTTACATAATTTACATAAAATACTTACATCTACATGAGAGGAGCTCATTTTACGGGCTGGCTATCATCTTTCAATGCACAAATGAAATAAAAATAAAATCATGAATAAACTATTGTATTTACTCTTCACTAGACCAGCCTCATAAGAATATATATATATATATATATATATATATATATATATATATATATATATATATATAGATAGATAGATATTTATATATATATATGTATACACACACACACACATATATATATATATATATATATATATATATATACATACATATACATACACATATATACAAGAAGACCTTGTTTCCAAACTTGAACATAATCCTCTCCTTTGTACAATGAAGTTCACCTTTAATCCTAAAAAGACTGTCAGCTTCGCGTACTTCATTGTAAAGCATTTCCATATCGGATCTCTCTAGAGGTTGTGATGTAAGTCTTTGCAAGTTATAAGATATATCCTCAGTGATTTGCATGTAATGTAAAGTTTCCCGTAGAGGGGATTTCTATGTGGAATGTTTCGATTCAGATAGTATGGGATGTCTGAAGTATCTTTAGTTGGCATTACTTTTCACGTGTTCAGTGAAATTTTACTTGATATTTTCATTTCAATTCAACCTTTATTTCAGACGCAATGGTCCATAGATATACATGTATTTGAAGTTAAATGAGTGTATACATCTATAGAATGAAGAAATATTCTAATCTAGCTATGATTTCTGAATATATATATATATATATATATATATATATATATATATATATATATATATATATATATATATATACACACATATCAGTATATATGACTAAAGCAGTTATTGGTGAATTACCCAATTATCATTTACAATCTATAAATTTCACTTTTATAATACAGTTTTTCTGACTTTTCATTTTTCTTATTGCCATGAGATGGTGATGTATATTAGAAATGTAGCCCAATCAGCATAGCGGCATAGAGAGAATAAAAAGGATAACCTTTGTTTAGTTATTGTAAAATGAAGCCTCTAGATTATAAGCATATACTTATGTACTGATTTTACTAACTTACCCAGCTTGAATTCCATATATAGCAGGAAAATATGCCCCTGTTCTTTGGAATACCATTTGTTAAATGTGCATAATCTTTATGTATAAACTGTTTAAATTTTAGATAATAATCGTCTCTCAAAAAGTTATTTTCTATATAATCTTTTTCTCAATTTTTTATTTTTCCCAAATTCCATCGCCGGGCTATATGACGATAATCGGCCCTCCATACATAAAGCGATTCCCAGAACTGGAATTAACTCAATGAAACTGTAAGTCACCAAAACCATCGCATTTGTTTATGGTAATAATTCAAGCTATTGATTGACATAGTTTAGCACTTGAATTGAGTGAGCTTAGCTGCATAGGCAGAATCATTATTAATATGTATACTACATGTGGCTGCTGGCCAACTTCTAGTTTTTCTTTTTTTTTTTTTCTTTTTTTTTACACTAGGTTAAGATATTAGAACTAATGGGGGAACTAGTGGCTACTTTTCCTTTGGTAAGGGTAGACGAGACTCTTTAGCTATGGTAAGAAGCTCTTCTAGGAGAAGAACACTCCAAAATCAAACCTTTGTTCTCTACTCTTGGGTAGTGGCATAGCGTCTTTACCATAATCATTCACTGTCGTGTGCTAGTTATCTGGTTTGAGGGTACACTCGGGCACACTATTCTATGTTATTTCTCTTCCTCTTGCTTTTATTTTTTTTATTTTTCTATTTTATATATGAAAGATCTATTTTAATGCTGTTACTGTTCTTAAAATAATTTAATTTTATTCGATCATTACTTCTCCTGTAGTTTACTTATTCCCTTGTGTTCCTTTTCTCTTGGCTATTTTTCCCTGCCGGCGCCCTTGGGCTCCAACAAGGAAAATAGCTAGTGAGGAAAGGCAATAAGGAAATAGATAAACTACAAAAGAAGCAGTGAACAGTTGAAATAAAATATTTTAAAAACAGTAATAACATTAAAATAGACCTTTCGTATATAAAATATAAAAGCTTAAAAAAAAGCAAGAGGAAGAGAAATGAGACAGTATAGTGTGCCCGGGTGTACCCTCAATCAAGAGAACTCTACCTCAAGACAGTAGTAACTCAAGGATGACTTATCTGAGTTAAGAATTCGTAGGAAAAAAAAATCGAAATTACACGCTAAGCAGGCCGAAAGTCTAGTGCTTCCTGTGCTGCTTTTCAGATATAAATCATAGTACAGTATGATCATGGAAATATATGTAAAGACGGTAGAGTAGAACGCTAAAGTAAAGTATTAGCTTGAAAGATGCAGAACTACTTGTTCATAGCGATGAGAAGGAAGCTGGACATGATACTGTAATGATGAATACCTGACACCATTAAGCATCATTCTATATCGGACAAAAGGATGCAAGTCATACCACGGGAATGAGTTCCACTATCAACTTAATTTAAGTGTACGATTTGAAGTGTCAATCATACCGTACAATGTGTGTGGGAATCAACATGTTAATGGGTCAATGGAGCTACTTCAAATGCCTTACGTAAGCATACACACACAACACACAACACACACAGATACACACATATATATATACATACATACATATATATATATATATATATATATATATATATATATATATATATACAGTATATATATATATATATATATATATATATATATATATATATCCTCATATCAAGAGCCGTTACTAGTCCACTGCAGAACAAAGGCCTCAAACATTTCCTTTCACTTTCTCTGTTTATGGTATTTCTGTAACAGTCCACACCCGAAAATTTTATTAATTCTTCAATCCATAGTCTTCTCTTCCTTCCCCAGCTTCTTTTGCAATCTCCACGGACCCATTCTGTCATTCTTATTGTTCTTCTATTATCTGTCATTCTGATTATACTTCCTGCCTATGTCCTTTTCTTTTTCTTACATGTCCTCTACTTAAGTTTCCTCCTGTATCCATGCTGCTCGTTTTCTGTCAGTTAGTGTTATTCTCATCATTATTCTTCCCATAGCTCTTTGAGTTGTAACTAGCTTATGTTCTAATCTAAGCCTTTAGTAAGGCTCCAAGTTTGGTAGGATCATCTGATTATATACTTCTCTTTTTAGAGAAAGTGGCATTTTACAATTTCATAATCTCATTTTGTTTACCAAAACTCTCCGTCCCATGCTTATCCTTCTTTTAATTTCGATATCATGTCCTTGGGAAAACCTTGCTGTCTGTCCTAAGTATGTATATTCATTAACAATCTCTAGAGGATCGTTCAAAACTTGTTTGTTGTCTGCATTTTCACTGAACATTATCTTAGTTTTACTCCTATTCATTTTCAGTCCTACATTTCTGTTTTCTCTATTAAAATCCTCTATCAGCTTTGGCCATTTTTTCCAATCATCGTATTATATATATATATATATATATATATATATATATATATATATATATATATATATATATATATATATATATATATATATATATGTATGTATGTATGTATGTATGTATATATATAAATGAAATGATGTATGTATATATATTTATATAGTTATATTTATATATAGCCGGACCTTACTCTTTATTATATAGGGTAGACGTGTGTATGCATATATACATACACATATTCATAGCAACATTGGCATAACATGACCATGGTATTTGCTATCCTACTTGTTCAGTGATACATTTATTAGATACAGAATCGAGACATTTATTTGCATGTAAACCTGCTTTCAAAACTCGTACATTCGTAGGGAAATAAAAATAACTTTGATAACTTTAATATTGTATTCGTCAGATGTGTAGCAGGATCATTAAAAGTATTGTAAACAGGACATCATCATATTTTCCTTTCCCCTCCTCCCTATCTCCGGTCGAGTTCCCTTCGAACCCTTGTAATTTTCTTCAACCTTTGATCTTTTTCTCATCTTAAATTCGCCTCCGTCAGTTGGCAAATAATTAAGATTCCATAATTGCCAGCGGAGGTCAGACGAGTTTAGAGGGTTATGGGCCGTAGGGGGTGTTGGGGGCTTGAGGGAGGGATGCTGATCTCCTTCACTTCATCTCCCAGGTAATGAGGTTCCGCCACCTCGGAGATGGGTTGAGATGAGGCAAATCTGAACTACTTGAATTACGTCGGGTGAAAACCTACACGAGAGAGAGAGAGAGAGAGAGAGAGAGAGAGAGAGAGAGAGAGAGAGAGAGAGAGAGAGAGAGAGAGAGAGAGAGAGAGTAATAATAATAATAATAATAATAATTCTTTATTTCCAATATTTACATTGGGTATTCATAAAATATAAGGCTACAATTAGTAAAGTCATCTTACAAACAGTTCAAATATTTGTTATTTTAGACATACAAAAGTTGTTATAAGAAT
The DNA here is from genome assembly GCF_036898095.1 of Palaemon carinicauda. NCBI lineage: Eukaryota > Metazoa > Arthropoda > Malacostraca > Decapoda > Palaemonidae > Palaemon > Palaemon carinicauda. The sequence goes on from NC_090761.1 coordinate 12,516,422, forward strand.
CAATAAATCGGCTAAAACTTTGTAATTGAAATAATTCATCAGTAATAAAAGAATATCATGAAATCAGAAAGTATTTACTTAGAATATAGTGAGTAAAAATTACACTTGCCGAATAATGAAATACATTGTCATAGACCACATAAGTTGTGTTAAAAACAAGTCATGTACAAATCATATTAAAATAACACATAGTAATCAAATATGCATACTAGATTATAAGGAAATCTTAATTTGTAAATAAAAGCCATCTTATCCATAAATATTATCTAAAACTAATTCCAACATCTATCGAAGTACAGTAGTGCCTTCAAAAGCACTTTTAATAAGGCAATTAAGCATAACATTCTTACATTAATCGGGACCATTTAAGATTAGTTTCTTTAAGTTTACATTAAAAGCAGCGAGAGAGGATTTTTGTTTAATTGTGCCAGGTACTTTATTGTATAATGCTGGGCCTCGAACTCTAAACTGGCGGGAGCCTATCTCTGTTTTCGCCCTTTCTACATATAGATTTTCCTGCTGTCGAGTAGAAACCCCATTAACTGCGTGTACTGTTGGAAAATCGTATAACCATTCAGGAGTTATTTTACGTATTGTTTTGAATACCAAATTACAGACATCTATGGTATATTTGTCTTTTATCTTTAACCATTCTAATTTTTTGAGGTAAGGGGATATGTGGTCATGTTTTTTTACATTACCAACAGCCACTCGGGCGGCAAAGTTTTGAAGTTTTTGAACCCTTTTCATTTGTGTAGAGCCAGTTACTCCCCAAATTCTTAAACAGTAGTTGATTATACTCATAGCCAGCGACTGAACAACTATTTTACGCGTAGAGGAATCAAATGAGTCTTTTACTCTATTTAAATAAATTAAAGTGCCCATCACTTTCTTATAAATTTCATCTATATGAGTTTCAAACGTCATATATCTGTCAAAATAAACCCCTAGATTTTTTACAGCTTTCATGGGTTTAATCATATTTCCATTAAAATCTATTTGTACATTATCTCCAATTTCTGATATATATTGTCGGGAACCTATAAAAATTAATTGTGTTTTTTTCTCATTAAGAAGCAAACCATTAGTTAAGAAGTAGTATTTGGCCTTCTTTAGTATGCATTTTGCCCTATGAATTAGTTCGTCTATTTCACTTACATTTCCTTCAATTAAGATCTGGGTGTCGTCGGCATATTGGATGACAAAACAGCCGGGTAGTGATTTGACCAGATCATTGACATAAATTGCAAAGAGTATTGGGCCAAGAATAGAGCCCTGCGGCACACCAAACTCTACAGTTTTTTGGGACGACACAGTTTGACCCATTCTAACTGACTGGGATCTGTTATGTAGGTAATTCATAAACCAAAGTGGATCTATACTTAGTGATGTACATTTATCAAATAATATATTATGGTTCACGCTATCGAAGGCTTTTGAGAGGTCAAGTAAAAGGAGTAGTGAGACTTTCTTATTATCCATGTTATTATAAATCTTATCTGATACTTTTAATAGAGCCGTTTCAGTTGATAATTTTGGCCTGAAGCCGTGTTGACTTTGTGAGATTAGACCATTTGTCTCTAAAAAATTAGTTAATTGAATAGCAATTATTTTTTCCAGAACTTTTGACAATACCGGTAGCAAAGATATAGGACGATAATTGGAGACGTCTTCCATATCACCACTCTTAAAAACAGGAATTACGTGGGGATTTTTCCATAAGTCCGGATACTCTTTAGTGGCTATGGATGTGTTAATTATAACTGTAAGGTAAAAAGCAATAATATATAACCCATCCCTAATGAAACGCAAGCTAATCCCGTCAGATCCAAAAGCATTTGTGTTTTTAAGATTTTTTATAATTAATATGACAGTATTACAATCAACAGGAGTAGGCTTAAAACTATCTAATTCTCTAACTGGAATATTACGTACTGTTTCAGTAGAGATATTATATTTCCTAATTTCCTTTTGGGTTTTTTCGAAAGTTTTTTTCCCGACCTCAGCGAAAAAAATCATTGAATTTTTCAGCCTTAGAGTGTACATCAGTTACTGCTGGCAATAGCATAGAGCTCTTCTCTGTTTGTTGACCATTAAATAGCATATTTTTTGTTATTTTCCAAGTAGCAGAGACATTGCCTTTAGCTTTCAGATATTCGCTTTTGTAAAACTGCTTACGGCTTGCCGCTAACTTTGAGTTTACTCTCTTCTTCAGGTCTTTATGTTTTTCTCTCAGAAGGATGTTAAAAGTTTGATTTTTTAACTCACTTTTCAGTCTGTCTCTTTCTTTCATGTCTCGCTTTATTTCATCTGTTATCCAGGGCGCAGGGGGACGAACGATTTCTTTCGTTACAACCGGAGCACAAATGTTTAGACAAGCTGTAAAGACGTCGTTTAAAGTTCCAACTTGGTTGTTTACATTGTCAGTATTTAAAATACCATTTAATATATTTACGTTATTCATGAGGAGGTCACAAAGAAAGTCTGGAGAATAATTTTGCAAACATCTAAAAGTTTTTAAAACAGGTTTCTTTTTTGGCTTACGAATATTCAGATGAGTTAAGATTGTCTCGTGGTCTGCCACCAAGCTTGGTATAATATCAATTTTTGTTATCATATGTTTAGCATTTGTTATTACGAGATCAATTAAAGACGCTGATGTAGGAGTAACTCTAGTAGGTTTGTTTACTATCTGATCGAAATTTAGTTTTTTAATTAGTTTAGACATTTTATTCTCGGTCTTTAGCAGATCATCATTAAAGTCCCCATAGATAAATGTATGCTTATTTCGTAAAATAATATCTTTAAAAATATCAGAGATATAATCAAAAGAGGTTGCCGGTGCTTTGGGATGGCGATATACGCATCCTACAATAACAGAAGGAAACTTGCGATATTGAATCGAGATCCACTTATCTTCTACACCCTCACATTTTTCGATCGTTAAATTTATTTCGGTGACCTTCAAATAGTTTCTGACAAATATACATACCCCTCCACCCCGACCTTGATCCTGACGGTAGACATCATATAGGGGAATATTTATAAATGCGTCACTTATATTAGTGTATAACCATGTCTCGCTAACACATAAAATATCAATGTTTTGTTCGTTTAACATAAGTTCTATTTCAAGTTTATGACTTAACAAGGATTGGGCATTAATATGGACTACCGTTAACATATCACTGAATCTAGGAGAAGTCTTCCTGTCGGCACTATCTTCCTGGCCAAGATCCTAGTAGTTGGGGTTTTGTTCACATAATCTACTTTTGTGACCAAATTCATAACATATGTTACATCTTAGTTTATGATCAAATCTGCAGTTCGATTGTTGGTGATTGAATTCACCGCAGTTATAACAGCCATATCTATTACCTCTAGTATTAAGAGAGAGAGAGAGAGAGAGAGAGAGAGAGAGAGAGAGAGAGAGAGAGAGAGAGAGAGAGAGAGAGCAATGAGACTTGGGAATTCATGATACGTTTAGCTTTTTTTATCATACAATTATCGTCACTTATGTTTTTATTTTTCTTTGATCGTGTAGGAGATCAAAAGTTTTCTCCTTCTTCGATATATGAATGTTTTTGAAATCAATTAATCAATGTTTTTTTTTTTTTTTTTTTTTTTTTTTTTTTTTTTTTTTTACGACATCAGGTTCCCAAAGAAAACAACACTTCAAATATGATAGACTTTTTTGCCTTGGGTTCAGAAGTAAAATTCATCGGGTTTGATCAAGGCAGGCTTCTGATTTTCGTCACACATCATATTGATAAAAAACTGCATTATCTCAAGTTTTGTGATGAAGTTTGTCTATTGCAAAACTCTGGAAAGCTTGGCATTGTATGAATATATCATCGCCAAACCAACTTGAAAAATTTAATTTCCAAACTTGTTAACGAATTCGATGTGAGAGATCTTGTAGGGTATCAATAAAAATCTCTGATTAGTTAGAGATGCCGAGAGGGGCATCTCTAACTGTGTCAAACAATTTCGTCTTTAGAGAATAATAATCTTACGCTCCTATTTCTAACTTTAGACGTTTGGATCTCAACAACCATCGCCATTCAACAACCTACCTCTCTCTACCTCACATAATTTTCCCGAAGCAGCCAGGATCCATTTTGCCACACAGGAATCTCTCCGAGTGCCAGACGAAATTGTTCCTTTGTCAGCCATCTATATCTTTTACAGCAAGCCTTTCGAAGGGAGACATTTAAAAAAAAATCCCAGCGGAAAATTATGTGCAACAATGGAATCTTCCTTATCTATAGAATGTGGTGCTGACACGAGAAACCTGGCTGATGACAAAGTAGCAATTAAAGTGCCACAACAACACCTCTAACTCATCGCTGCCATAGATTTACAGCAATAGCCATAGTGTGGCTGGTGTGGCCATAATTGTTCCTATATATTAATGGTGCGATGATGAGACCAATTTCTTTTTCACGGCTAAACTCTTTCGCTTGTTGACACTGGCATAGACAAACAAATCAAATCAAACACACTCTCTCTCTCTCTCTCTCTCTCTCTCTCTCTCTCTCTCTCTCTCTCTCTCTCTCTCTCTCTCTCTCTCTTCAAACACATATGCACGAGTGCGCACACGTACCCATATATATATATATATATATATATGTCTTATTTATAACTGTAATCGAACAGTTTAACATGTTTTTTCAAAAAGGCCCATAAAAGAAACACAGGAAATATGAATAAATCACACTATATTTCGGTCAATAAACATCGACCCTCTTCAGGATGTAAGGTAAAAGTGAGAATTACAGTGGAGAGTGACGGTTTATATATGAAAGCAAAAGGGTGTGTTCAATTGTTCTATAGTTGTTATAATTGCTGGAAGGATTAGCCAAATTTAATTACATTCAGGTGCGTGTTCTTATTGTTGAGCCGCTTGGAGGAAGTCTTGACCTCTGATGCATGTCTGGTGGTCGGTCTCCGTGGATTATCTTCTTAATGATAGGGTTGAGAAGAGTATTGTCCACTGTGTCAGCTTTCCATTGGCCCTCACATAGGTTCATTGTGTTTGATTGATTTATGATGGCTGATTCCAGGATTTTCCTTCTGTACGGACAGGTACTCTTAAAAAGCAAAGACGACTCACTCCAGTTAATCTGGTGCCCTAAATCCCTAAGGTGAATGAAAATCCCCGAGTTTTCATACCCATATCTAACAGATCTTTTGTGTTCGGATAATCTTTGAGATAGCGAACGGCCAGTTTGCCCAACGTACACTTTTTCACAATCCCTACATGGTACTTTGTAAACGCCGGATTCTATCTCTCTTTTATTTTGATAAACATTAATAAGGGCGCTTCCTATGGTCTTTGGATATGAAAAAACAAAGGGGTTCTCAGTTTTGATATGATTTGTTATATTTTTAATACCTTCTATATATGGGAGTTTTATCTTATTTTTAAAATCTCTTTGGTTAGTAACATCATGATCTTTATAATATATCGTGTTGGCTTTGTTGATGGCCTTTTCTATGACATACGTCGGGTAGAATAGCTGGGCGAGTTGTTTACGGATGATTTCAAATTCTTTATTTAGGTAGGCTGGGGAACAGATTCTCAAACCTCTAAGAAATAGATTGCAAGCTACTCCAATTTTTACAGAAATGTCGTGATAACTAAAGAAATGAATGTAGGAAATAGAGAAAGTTGGTTTTCTATACACAGTGAAATTATACCCCGTCGATTCCCTTATAATTAGTATGTCCAAAAAAGCTAATTTTCCATCTTTTTCCCATTCAGTTTTAAATTTTATGCTAGGGACTAGGGAATTTAGATTATTGAAAAATATATTGAAATCTCCCCAGCTATCATCCCAATATGTGAAAATGTCATCAACATAGCGTTGCCAAACCATGTTCGTAGGTTTAATTGTTAAAATTTCTGTTTCAAAGTATTCCATGTAGAGGTTAGCTAAAATTGGAGATAACGGGCTGCCCATACTACAACCAAATTTCTGTTTGTAAAAATTTCCATTGAAAGAGAAAACGTTATTTGACACGCTTAGTTTAATTAACTTAATTGTTTTTTCAATACCGAGGGGGAAGTGATCTTCGTAAGGGATTAATTTTTCCCTCAAGAAACCTAGTACATCATTGATCGGGACCTTTGTAAATAGGGATTCTACGTCAAGACTCAAGAGTTTTACATTGTTTACCGGGATATTTAATCTATTGAATTTCTGGATGAAGTCCTCTGCATGCTTAATATGAGCTGAAGAAAAGCTCCCTAGAAAGGGAGACAGCAAGTCTGCTAACCATTTTGATATATATTATATATATATAAATGACCCTTTATATATAATATATCAAAATGGTTAGCAGACTTGCTGTCTCCCTTTCTAGGGGGCTTTTCTTCAGCTCATATTAAGCATGCAGAGGACTTCATCCAGAAATTCAATAGATTAAATATCCCGGTAAACAATGTAAAACTCTTGAGTCTTGACGTAGAATCCCTATTTACAAAGGTCCCGATCAACGACGTATTAGGTTTCTTGAGGGAAAAATTAATCCCTTACGAAGATCACTTCCCCCTCGGTATTGAAAAAACAATTAAGTTAATTAAACTAAGCGTGTCAAATAACGTTTTCTCTTTCAATGGAAATTTTTACAAACAGAAATTTGGTTGTAGTATGGGCAGCCCGTTATCTCCAATTTTAGCTAACCTCTACATGGAATACTTTGAAACAGAAATTTTAACAACAATTAAACCTACGAACATGGTTTGGCAACGCTATGTTGATGACATTTTCACATATTGGGATGATAGCTGGGGAGATTTCAATATATCTTTCAATAATCTAAATTCCCTAGTCCCTAGCATAAAATTTAAAACTGAATGGGAAAAAGATGGAAAATTAGCTTTTTTGGACATACTAATTATAAGGGAATCGACGGGGTATAATTTCACTGTGTATAGAAAACCAACTTTCTCTATTTCCTACATTCATTTCTTTAGTTATCACGACATTTCTGTAAAAATTGGAGTAGCTTGCAATCTATTTCTTAGAGGTTTGAGAATCTGTTCCCCAGCCTACCTAAATAAAGAATTTGAAATCATCCGTAAACAACTCGCCCAGCTATTCTACCCGACGTATGTCATAGAAAAGGCCATCAACAAAGCCAACACGATATATTATAAAGATCATGATGTTACTAACCAAAGAGATTTTAAAAATAAGATAAAACTCCCATATATAGAAGGTATTAAAAATATAACAAATCATATCAAAACTGAGAACCCCTTTGTTTTTTCATATCCAAAGACCATAGGAAGCGCCCTTATTAATGTTTATCAAAATAAAAGAGAGATAGAATCCAGCGTTTACAAAGTACCATGTAGGGATTGTGAAAAAGTGTACGTTGGGCAAACTGGCCGTTCGCTATCTCAAAGATTATCCGAACACAAAAGATCTGTTAGATATGGGTATGAAAACTCGGGGATTTTCATTCACCTTAGGGATTTAGGGCACCAGATTAACTGGAGTGAGTCGTCTTTGCTTTTTAAGAGTACCTGTCCGTACAGAAGGAAAATCCTGGAATCAGCCATCATAAATCAATCAAACACAATGAACCTATGTGGGGGCCAATGGAAAGCTGACACAGTGGACAATACTCTTCTCAACCCTATCATTAAGAAGATAATCCACGGAGACCGACCACCAGACATGCATCAGAGGTCAAGACTTCCTCCAAGCGGCTCAACAATAAGAACACGCACCTGAATGTAATTAAATTTGGCTAATCCTTCCAGCAATTATAACAACTATAGAACAATTGAACACACCCTTTTGCTTTCATATATAAACCGTCACTCTCCACTGTAATTCTCACTTTTACCTTACATCCTGAAGAGGGTCGATGTTTATTGACCGAAATATAGTGTGATTTATTCATATTTCCTGTGTTTCTTTTATGGGCCTTTTTGAAAAAACATGTTAAACTGTTCGATTACAGTTATAAATAAGACATATATATATATATATATATATATATATATATATATATATATATATATGGGTACGTGTGCGCACTCGTGCATATGTGTTTGAAGAGAGAGAGAGAGAGAGAGAGAGAGAGAGAGAGAGAGAGAGAGAGAGAGAGAGAGAGAGAGAGAGAGAGAGTGTTTGATTTGATTTGTTTGTCTATGCCAGTGTCAACAAGCGAAAGAGTTTAGTCGTGAAAAAGAAATTGGTCTCATCATCGCACCATTAATATATAGGAACAATTATGGCCACACCAGCCACACTATGGCTATTGCTGTAAATCTATGGCAGCGATGAGTTAGAGGTGTTGTTGTGGCACTTTAATTGCTACTTTGTCATCAGCCAGGTTTCTCGTGTCAGCACCACATTCTATAGATAAGGAAGATTCCATTGTTGCACATAATTTTCCGCTGAGATTTTTTTTAAATGTCTCCCTTCGAAAGGCTTGCTGTAAAAGATATAGATGGCTGACAAAGGAACAATTTCGTCTGGCACTCGGAGAGATTCCTGTGTGGCAAAATGGATCCTGGCTGCTTCGGGAAAATTATGTGAGGTAGAGAGAGGTAGGTTGTTGAATGGCGATGGTTGTTGAGATCCAAACGTCTAGCTCATAATTTATAACGTATTTAACGTTAACGTTGAAAGCTTGATTTAGATAAGGTTATTAAGTACTAAGTTATTCGTTCTTCATTCAATTAGCTTTTTCATAATTTTGATTACCCTTTACTCCTATACCTTCCAAGACTGTGCATATATATATACATATATATATATATATATATATATATATATATATATATATATATATATATATATATATATATATATATATATATACACACACACATATATATATATATATTTATATATATTTATATATCTATATGTATATATCCACCAAAGCACTTGCCCCAATTTTAGGGGTACTCTAAATAATAAAAAAAAAAGAATAAAAGGGGATTTTTCTATTTTTTGCTCCTCCCAGCGTTACGAGGGATTTAGTTTGGTTGGTACTGCAGGGATTCCACTGCCCACCCTCCCCCGGTATCCTCCACAATGAAGCTTCAAATGCTGAATCTCCTACTGCTGCTACCTCAGTAGTCACCAAGGTGACCGGATGAATCAGCAGACCCTATCGAAACTGCATCACAATCGCCCGCCATTCATTCCCATTGATAGCACGCTCTTTGCATCTCCCACATCTCTCTTCCTATCACCTAGAGCTTTCTCTACTCCAGCCATCCACTCAAGCCATGGCCTTCCTCTTGTACTTCTCCCATCAACTTTTACGTTCATCACCTTCTTCAGCAGACAGCCGTTTTCCATTCTTTCCACATGGAAAAACCACTTCAACACATTCATATATGATTTAGTAGCTAGAGTCTAGCTGCTAAATCATATCTTACACCTGTTCTCACCCTAACTACTTCGTTCCTAACCCTATCTGATCGAGATACATGAGCCATACTCCTCAAACAATTCATCTCTAACACATTCAATTTCTGCCTTTCCGTCACATTCACTCCGATCTAATAATTTCACTATATATATATATATATATATATATATATATATATATATATATATATATATATATATATATGGATATGTATATATATCTATATATATAAATAAATATACATATACCATGTATGTGCATGCATATATATATATATATATATATATATTTATATATAGATCTATATGTATATATATATATATATATATATATATATATATATATATATATACAGAGAGAGAGAGAGAGAGAGAGAGAGAGAGAGAGAGAGAGAGAGAGAGAGAGAGAGAGAGAGAGAGAGATATGTATATATATATATATATATATATATATATATATATCACATATAAATAAATTATATATGCTTACGGACAAATGGAGAAAAGTTCGAAAGTCTGGATATCCATATTTTCTTACAATTTTGCCTTATTCTATTTTGCAGATTTATTTATATTTGGCTGTACTAAAGACCACACGATCAAAATAATGTGTTCTTAGATAATATAATCTACATAAGGAAGAACAAATCAATTAGCCCTCCATCTACTGACGTATTCGTTCATATATTTAGTAGTTTTAGATTATGAAAGAAATGCAGGACTATCCTGGAGCTGCGGACTCTCCAAGGTACATTAAACTGCTTGCCCTTAAGATATAGTTCATGTGCTAAACTTAATCAACTGATGCAATTCTATTTACAAGTAACTTAATTATACCAAGGAAGTATCACTTCCTATGTGAAAGATACCATGACTTTTACAACTAATTTACATTTTTGCGTTATTTTGTAAATCATCTGATTTTTGTTTATAAATCAACCTATGACAAAATATCTATCGCTATTTTACCGACTATGTACAATTTCAAGATTTTTTCCATCAAGGCAAATATAATTGCCAGTCATTGACTCTTCATTTTTCCTCCGTATCACAGAATTACTGTGATTTTCAAGTGAAAATTAATTTAAATTTTCAATATGAATTTCAGTATCATGCAGTAGCTGTTATTTTTCAATCCTTGAGTACCATTTCCATTTGTATCGACTATGCACTATTGAATGTCAGTAACTCAAGATAAATAAAATCGAGATATTTCCCATTCTTCATCCAAATTCACCGTGAACCACTAAATACAGCGAATTTTACTTTTTGAAAGAATCAAGATAACTCTTAAGTATTGTATTTCACTTGATGGCTACACTGGTAGAGTCCACTGCTGTGGATGGTTTTGACTCAAACTTAGTTCGAGTCCTTACCCAGCCAGAAGCGCATTTTATCATATAAGAATTTTCAGTGGATATAAATTCCCAATGTTAAAATTTGATATTAAATCCCATTCATGGTTCACATTAACACCTACTAAAATCGTGTGAATTAGTGACAAATAATCATCATTAATAGCCACGTGTGGCAAACACATTAACGAGCTATCATAATTTCAAGTCTATGTACAGACTCCTGAATGCGAAAGGAATATGTATATGTACAGTGGACTTGGAATATATCTTTCTTGGTGGCTATATATTGGTCCACTGCCGGGGATTGCTTCAACTCTAAGGCATAAGTTCGAGTCCTTGCCCAGCTAAAAGCATTCATCATAAAATAATTTTCATTGGATATATATTCCTAAGGTTAAAATTCTATATTAAATCCCAATCATATATATAGGTACATATTTCTATATATATGTATAAATGTGTGTGTGTGTATATATATATATATATATATATATATATATATATATATATATATATGTATATATATATATATATATATATATATATATATATATATATTGTGATTTTGTTCATAATATTTCTCATTTTTGTTCATCAAAAGTCCTGCCAATTCAAGGTTTTTTTTGTTTTTGTTTTTTTTTTTCCAAAAATCCCTTGACTAAAAGCATTAAGTAGGCCAAAGTCAAGTGGATGATGTGAAAACGAAGTTATAACACTGAGAATGTAATTGAATTTTCAAACCTTAATTGAAAAGCACTTTCGGAGCCCTGTTAATGCCAGAAATTAATACAAATATATTTCAAACTATCTTTCGTTCCTTGTATTTTTTTTCATATTTATTTTAAAAAAACAAAGGATATCTTCCATTGTAGGATCTATTTCTATCGGAAAATTCTTTCAATACGACCATTATGTGTTCTATATTATAACCTTTTTACCAGGTGTATTTTTTTCTAAGCAAACCATACATAACAAGAGCCATTTCTACCCTCAGCTATCATGTATGATTTGATTATGACTTAAAACCTATTTTCCCAGACCTTTCTCCATGAATGTAATCGATGTTAAGAAAATACGAAAAAAAATAAATATATTTACTTTTATATTGTCTTCCACTTCATTTGCCTTGTATGCTGAAACGTACATCCTATCATTGTAATATTTTCCTACTTAAAACTTTTGCTGCGTTTTGCAAGTATTGATTATGTGGAGACAAACTAATTTCCCTTCCAACCTGCCTTCCGTCTTCTTATATTATTATTATTATTATTATTATTATTATTATTATTATTATTGTTGTTGTTATTATTATTATTATTATTATCATTATTATGATGATTATTACTGTATTGTTATTATTATTATTAATATTATTATTATTAATATTATTATTATTATTATTATTATTATTATTATTATTATTATTATTATTATTACATGCTAAGCTACAGTCCTACTTGAAAAAGCAGGATACTATAAGTCCAAAGGCTCCAACAGGGAAAAATATCCCAGTGAGGAAAGGAAACAAGTAAATAAGTAAACTACAAGGTAGATAATTAACAATTAAAATTAAACCTTTTAAGAACAGTAACGACATTAGATTAGATTTTCTCATATGTAAACTATAAAAACTTAAAAAAAGAAAAAACAAGAGGAAGAGAAATAAGATAGAATACTGTGCCTGAATCCATCAATGTTATCGTTCTTTTTAACATCGAGTTTTAGATTCCACGAGTGATAAAGCAGTGACTTATGACACCCAGGTCAAAATTACTATATAATTACTTTATAATCTTCTAATTACCTTCAGGAAGTATAAATACAGAGCGAGAAGCTATGATCCCTTTGGATTTTGCCATACCACCACTTTAACCAGTAAATTATTTAAATTGTATATACTGTAGTTGCCTAGATTAACATATGACGATGTATGCAGGAAAGAAATTTATTTAAATCTTCTATTCACGAATCCTGTAATAATAGGCATCGTCACCAAAAGCATTTAATTGATTGAAGACATATATGCTATATCACCTTAAATATAGCATCGACGTTTACCTGACCATACAATTATAGCTATTGGAGTTGAGATTTATATCCTTTAATAGTCATCGGTGAAAAATCTCATTCTGATATAACCATTAGTGACCTTAACCCCCTGAGTAGGGTTACCTTAACGTGGGGGAAGGGTTTGTGTATCTTCATGATCAGCAAAGCTGCACTAGTCCGGGCCACGCATATCAGGTTGGTTTGCTGAGAGCGATCAGACAAAAGGCTCCCACCATCACCAATCTGCAGTTGGCTAGCGTTGAGATGAAAACAGGGCAAACCTCAGCCATGAATCCCGTGCTTTCAGTAGACTGGAAATGGCTGCATTTGTTGTTGTTGATGATCTTATCATGATAGAAGTGGGCGTTTCGTAAATATATAATGTATAATACCTGCCAGTGCCCTCTTTGCTAAACAAATTAATGAGTGCATTCATCTTTCTATAGTATCGTAAAATACTATGAGCAATACGAACTTAACACGATTGTAATGCTTATGACGCAAAACTCAAGAAAGAAAAATTCTATTTATATTTCAGCATATATAGATGCCGAGATTAAAGGTCTTTGAGTGGCTTTCCACAGTTTGCGGACGTACTCAGATCAAACAAATTTTCAAATGTTAACAATCGCCTGAGAGACTTCGAGTTAATGGAATGGGTGAGGATGAAGCCAGCTGTAATGAATAATTCTGTTTTAATGGATTCCTACCAAGGCTCCGTCAGCGAAAGCCTACGGCTTTTTATAAACATATGTAGCCCATATGGCTTTGTTACCTCCGCCAAGGAGGTTATATTTTCTAGTCGGTTTATTCATTTATTTATTTTTATGTGTGTCTGTGGACAGGATTACGTCAAAACTACTCAACGGATTTTGAGGAAATTTTCACCATAGATAGCTCTTAGGCCATGGACGACTCCATTAACCTGTGGCGGAGGTCAGGAATCTCTGATTGCTCTTGTTTCAAATATTTTCCTGTCTTAAGTACTTGGCCAGATTGTATTCAGAAATCAGAACTGAAAAGATAAGTACTGTGAGCAACCTCTCTCTCTCTCTCTCTCTCTCTCTCTCTCTCTCTCTCTCTCTCTCTCTCTCTCTCTCTCAGCAATATTCTTCGGGTGAAGTGCTTACTTACGGTTCATCATTTTAGCGGAGGATCAGTATTTTAGAAAGATTGTGATAATTGGGTCGTCATTTTGTCATTTAACCTGCGCAGAAGTTTCCCATGCACAGTATGATATGGATATTATAGGTAGCATTACTTAGATCTGTCTTCCGTATAAAACAAGTTAAAAATATTTGTATTAGAGCATTATGGGTCATATACACTAACTATGGAAAAGTGGTGTTTCCGGCGTGACAGTAGAATATGGGTGAAATAGCCTTCTTTTTCGTACAATTAAAACTGCAGGTTCATTTATTTATTTATTTATTTATTTATTTATTCTTTTTTTTTTGCAAAGACTGTAGGAATATAGATAGTTAGCAGGTTAGATAGATAGCTAGGTAGATAGAATGGAAATCACGTTAAAAAAATAAGGGACAGTAACCTAAACATTAATTGATGAGGTGGTATATTTTCAAAGATTCTGCCTGTACTCAACTTTGCAAGTTATGGTATTGAAGATTTTTTATTTTCTTTTTTTTTTCCTCCAAAAGATATGTTTTGTAACTCATTTTTTTTTCTTTTTTTTAATATACTAAAATTCTTATCTGCAAGGCTATTCTCAGTACTTTCATGAATGTTTTTTTTTTTTTTTTTCATTTATTTGCTCTTTACTAATCTTTCTTAGTATTAGCTCCATTTCATATGTTACTTTTCTTTAGAAAAATTTGGTCCTTAAATATTTAATATGCATTATGAATTTACACGTCTTACCGTTTTAATTGCCAAACAAATTTAGAAAAATAACAGTATTTTCGGCCTGTAGTCAACTTCGCAAGTTATGGCATTGGAGAGTCATTTTTCATTTTTTTTTTTTTTACAAGATTTTAATTCTTCAATAGATATCTCTCCTGTAACCCATGTTCTTTTTTTTCTAAATCTACTCAAATTCTTATCTGCAAGACCATTCTCAGTACTTTCATGAAGTTTCTTTTATTATTCATTTGCTCTTTACCAATTTTTCATAGTATTAGCTTCATTTCAAATTTTACTTTTGTTTTAGGAAAATCTGGTCCTCAGAAATCTAATCTGCATTATAAATTTACGCGTTTTACTATTTGCATTGCCAAAACGAAGTTAGAAAATAAGAGAGTGTGTAATCCAACCATTAATAATCTTCTTAAGATGTCCTTTGCTTCGCACTGTACCGCACGTGTTTCATAAACGCTCATACGCTGTAATGCTATTACTTTTTATTTTTTATCTCTCGCCCTCTCCAGCACTGATAATAGAGCAACCTGTTTAAGCTTGCTATTGCATGTTTCTCCTTGTTGGAATATTTGTGGCATTGTTGAGTAAAGTCATTTACATTCACTTCGCCCCTGTTAGTACATAACATCTACCTTGCTTCGCACTCTGTTGCGACAGCACCGTCGTTTTAGTTGATGAAGTTACTTTAAAATTCAGTCATTGTCATTTGTCATTTCAAATTAATGCAGATACACCTCAATGTACGAATAATTACCCATGAAATAATTTTTGACATTCCGGTCGTATCTTTTACGACACTTGTATACTCATCTCTATTTCAGTAAGATGAACTCTAATCAATGTTTTGTCTCTCACTGTCGTGTTATTACTTTTTACGTTATTTCAGTTAAATTTACATTTTGTTCTAATAGCCTTTAAAAAATTTTAAGTCCTTCGCAACTGCGTTCTTTGGCTTTTTACCTTTTCATATTATATCGGCTAGGTCAGCATTTTAAATAACCGATAATTTTAAGCCATTCCCCACCATGTCATTCTAATATCCTGATCGCACCAGTATTTTAGTCTAATAGCCTTTCTAAATTTTTTTCTTTTATTGACAATTACATGAAACATCTTTGCTTACTGTTGCTGCCATACCACCATTCTAATTTCATAAACTCCACAGAATAATTTGATCTCATTTACTGTGCTTCTTATTGTTCTATTATAATTGCACGTATGTCGTTGTCAATCCAGCTTTTCTTTATTCTACTATACAGTATCTAGATATGCTAATCTTGCTATTTATCTTTATCATGCTCACGTCTTTATTCTCTAGAATGTCTAGATATTCGATATGAAATTATAACCATGAGTGGAAAAATCCATTACCAATTCTGTATGTACTATTCTCCTTCAAATGATTTGGCTGAACCGTACATTGATAATTATGGGCCTTGTTACCACGCTAAGATTCACTGATCTGAGCGTAGTCTCCTCATGCAAGATAATAAATCATGCTGCCTTACCCTGCTGGGAAACATTAAGCGTATCAGAAATGATACTTCCGTTACGTCGTTTCTGGAAACACATTACTTGTTATCCCTATTTACACTTATTCTTGTCGTATTCTATATCTGATCAATTGAGCACTAGGGCGTAAGTTATTGATCACTCTACGAATCGTCCACTGCACGATGTTGTTTACTTACAGAGCTTGAATTTATTCGAATTTTTTTATTTTCATATCATTTATGCAATAAATCTAGTGACAATATTCCAAAAATTACCAGATATATTTAAAAAATATTCTAACTTATTGTCATGCTGCTCTTATATTTACTAATCTTTTTTCTTACGATATAGAAACGAAACTGGAATAGTGATATTTCATAGCAATATATTACTGAAACTCAATCATTAGTTCCTTTCTCTACTATGGCAATTTGAAATATGTAGAATGCCGACATTGGAAAATCCTCCTCGAGTTCTATTACCATTTCTGATTGTAAATGCAGAGGTATCAAATTAATCGTCTTTTTCTCTAACATTATTAGTAAATATACATATATATTTCTTTATATATATACTTATATATCTTCGACTTCAAACACACTGAATTCATTTATGGGCACATCAAGGTATTTCTCAGCTTCAGGTATATCAATCAAATTATTCTCCTTATATCTCCTATTCGTGGCCTCAATAAATTGTTCCATCCAACTTTGCATTTCTTCATCTTCTGTTGTTGTAACAGATCCATCTCTCTTTTTGATGGGTATATGCTTCTTATTTTGGGCTAGTAGAAATTTCATTAATAATTCTATGAGAGATTCTTGCACCATAGCCACTCTTTGAATTCATAGCTTTGTCAGCCTCATCTGCTTTCGTCTAAATATTCTCTCCAGTCATTTCTGGCTTATTTTTTTACCTCACTGTCAATGCTGGAATACTTAGCTTGTTCTACCTTGTAATTTTCATTACTTTCTCGGACACTTTCAACAATCATTTTCTGTCTTTGTCTCCTTTTTATAGTATCCCAAGTATTATTTGATATCTATGGTTTTCTCCTTGTAAATGGATGTTATCAACTGACTGATATCTGTTCTTAATTTCACACCATTCTTGATTGATAGTCTTCTTTTCGTCTTTTAAAGTTTCTAAGACTGCAAATCGATTCCTACATTCAATTGCTAAGGCTTTTTCTGTGCTCATCTTCTAGAAGCGTAGTTGTATCAAACCTAGGTAGTCTGTCTACATTTCTGTTGGGTGCTTTCAATTTTAATTTCAGTGTGGCAATGAGGAGCTGGTGACCACTACCAATATCTGCACCTTTATAGCTTCTTACATTTCTCAGTAGCTATGTGATCTATTTGAATTTTGTAATTGGCACATGGTGAGGCCCATGTATATTTGAGGATGTTCTTGTCCTGGAAAAGAGTACCTCCAATAACAAGATTGTTGAACAAAATCTTGTGCTCCATTTTCATTTTCTACTTTGCCAAGATCCTGAACACTCATCACATTATCTATAACTTGATTATTCGTTCCAACATTAGGATTCAGGTTACCAATCACAATTTTCATTTCTCTCTCTGGGATCTCATCTATTACAATCTGCAATTCTTCATAGTATTCATTTTCCTTTCTTCAGGGGAATCATTTGTTGGTGCATAACAAACTATAATACTCATATTGCACTGTTTTGATTTAAACTTTTCAAATAACACTACTATTTACAGTTCTCCATTCCGTTATTGCATTTTCTGCTCTTGGTGTCCTCATCATTCCTAGCTTTTCTCTTCCAACTCCATGTGTTCTTCCTGGGTAGATATATATATTGCCTTGGTCCAAGATTTCTTTACCAATCCCCTTAAAACGTGTTTTAGTTATGGCCAAGATATCTAATCTATATTTCATGAATTAATTCTCCTCTTGCTGTAACGTCCCAATCTGATTCATGGTTCTAACATTCCAATTACCAGTTTACAATTTTTTTTAGTGTTTATGAAGCAGGAATGTAACTGGAATGAGAAAGAGCTGTAGAGGTAAATAAATTTACCTTGAAAAAATAAAATAAAGAAGTAGAGACAAAAATGTTTAAAAGTCTTAATTTGTAACTGGAATAGATTGGAGAATATTTAAGAATATTTGTGCTACGATGTTTAAATGCACAACTTGATAAGGGAAAGGAAAGGTAAAATGGCGAAGAAACTAGAAAGGAAAGTGTCGAAAAGTTGACTGCCTATAAGTTTAAGACAAATTAGTTTAGTAGAAAGAATCGGAAAAAGCATATACGGTTAAAAAGGATGAGTATACGAAATTACATAATTTGGTCATTATAACAGCATGGTGTTTGTAGGCATAGGAGAGTATAAGGGGTAAATTTAATCACTAAGTAGCGGAACAAGAAAATAAAAGGTTCTTTAACAAAGAAAGCAAAAGAGGAGATTATTTAAAGTACAATTGTTAGACAGTAAAGATCATTCTCTTTTTAAACAAGAAATGTTTGGCTCATGAATGTCATATTCAAATGGTATAAAATTGTTTATGAAATACTATTGCAATAAAAACTCAACACCCAAGAGTGCCTGTTTTCTTTGGGATAATTCTTAAATATGTCACTTATCATTTATCGAGTCAAATGAATGCAGTGGATGTCATGAGGTTCAGGTAATAAGTTTGTGGTAGGCATAACAACTTCTATTTGTGTTTAATCTACCGGAATCCAGACGTGGATGATTCTATCTTCGATTGTCTTCTTACCATTATGGCTAAGATACCAGAAGATGATAGAAAGGCCTCTTTTGTCCTTGTTGGTGATTTCAATCCATAGGGAGTGGTTAAGTTCTGTTTCACCTACCGATCGCCATGGCTTAAGAGCTTAAGACTTTGCCTCTGAATCAAGCTGTGAGCAAATCATAAGTGACGTTACTCACAGTCTGGAAACTGCTTGGACCTCGTATACACCGACTCCCCTGGCGTTATAACAAGTAAGGTTGGTTCTCCAGTCGGGACATCTGATGATGCCTTGATTTCATTAGTAGTGAAGACTGAGCAGCTTGTCCGTAATGTATTATATTCTTGTAAGATTTATATGAAATCTCAAGCAGACTGGAATGGGATTTTACATGATATTTTGAGCTTGAATTGGTCACAATTGTGTAGTAGTGTTGATCCTGTTGTACGTTTGAATGAGAATCTAGTGAACATAATTGATAGTTGTATCCCTTCTCATGTGCTAAGGTACAAAGTGAAGGACAAAGTGAAGTGCTTATTTGAAGAAGCAGGAGGCGTATCATCTTTGGAAGGGTAACAATCAGATTTGACCTGGAATAACTATACTCAGCTTAGAGCCTTTGCTCAGAGAGTTTATGCTTCAACTGAAAAGGAATACAATGTAATCGTAAAAGAAACCCTTTCTGGTACAACCAAGGAACATAAGTGGAGGACTACCCTTAAATCTGCACTCTTTGGTGTAGATGCAACAGTTCCTTCTTTACTTAAACCAGAGTGCTCAGTCACTCACTGTCCAAAGGAAAAGGCAACCCTTTTGGCTGATGTGTTTGACCGTAAGCAGAGTAATGAGAAACTTGAACTTCTTCATTCCTGTTTTCCTGAGGTTAAACTAACTAGTTTAGCTTTTCGATCTTGTGAAATTAAAGTTATGTTGATGGATCTTGATGCTTATGAGGTGTAGACCCAAACGATATTTTTCCTTTGTTTTTTATGAAGACTGCAGAATTCCTAGCTCCAAAGTTATCTTTTATTTTACACAAGTTAACAAGAAGAGGAGTTTATAGCACTTGTTGAAGAATTGGTAATGGTACTCCACTTAGTAAATGTGTTTGTGGTAGCTTAAGTCCAATTGATTACCGCCAAATTTCCATAACTCCCATATTAGCTAAAGTTTTTGAATGTTTTTTGACAAAACGTCTTAATAGGTTTGCTGAAGGTAATCATGTGTTCCCTAGTTTGCAATTTAATTTTTGTAAAGGCCTTGGAGCATGTGATGCCCTTCTTACAATCTCCAGTACTGTACAAAAATTCCTTGATTATGGTCAGGAAGTTCTTATGCTTGTCCTTGATTCTAGTGCTGCCTTTGACAGTGTTAATCATGAATCCCTCGTTTTCAACCTCAAACAGTTGGGAGTGGGTGGGTCGTTTCTGAGCATTATTATTGAATTTTTAAGTATTAGATCTCAAAGAGTTGTTGTTGATGGTCATCATAGCAAGTATAGGAATGTGATATTTGTTGTTCCACAGGATAGTGTTCTTGGCCCATTACTTTTCATAATATATACACATGACATGTGGTTTGGCCTAGAAAACAAGTTGTTGCATAAGCAGATGATGATACTCTCTTTGCATCAATTCCATCTCCTGAATGTATATCTGGTGTTTTTGAATCCCTTAATAGAGATCCAGGTAAAATTAGTGGATGGTGCAAATTATGGGGTATGAAGTTGAATCCTAACAAAACTCAAAATGCAATTGTAGGTAGGTAAAGGACTGTGGCTCTTCAACATCCGGATCTCAGCATTGATAATGTTTATTTAACGTTTTATGGCTCTTTTAAAGTTTTAGGTGTAATTCTTAACAGCAAATGTACTTTTGAGAAACGCATTAGGTCTGTGTCTTCTTCAATTGCACAAAAGATTGGCTTATTGCAAAAGTCTTTAAGATTTTCGGTAATCAATCTATTCTAAAGAAGTGTTTTAATTCTTTCATTCTACCTTGTTTCGAGTACTGTTCTCCTGTCTGGTCTTCACTTGTTGATTCTCATCTTAATTTGTTGAACTGGAACTTACGGTCTATTAAATTTCTTATTTTTATCTACATATTAATCTTTGGCACCGTCGTTCAATTAGTTCATTATGCATGTTGCATAAGATTTTTCATAATTCTGACCATTCAGATCTTCATGGACAGTTCCCACCTGTTCGTAATACTAGGCAGGCAGTTGATTCCAATAGTCAGGACTTCTCCATCATGGGGCTCAATACTGCACAGTATTCTAGAAGTTTTATTCCAGCTGTTACCACGTTGTGGAATGATCTTCCTGATTAGGTAGTTTAATCTGTAGAACTTCAAAAGTTCAAAGTTGCAGCAAATGTTTTTATGTCGAACAGGCTCACATAGGTCTTTTTATAGTTATATATGAATTATCCGTTTTACTGTTGTTAATGTGTTTTAAAATACTTTATTTTAATTTTTCATTACTTTGTATATCGTATATTTATTTCCTTGTTTCCTTTCTTCACTGAGACATTTTTCCCTTTTGGAGCCCTTGGGCTTATAACATCTTGCTTTTCTAACTAGGGTTGTAGCTTGGCTAGTAATGATAATAATAATAATAATAATAATAATAATAATAATAATAATGATAATAATAATGATAATAATAATGGTAATAATAATAATAATGATGATAATATTATACTGCACAAAATATTTGCTCTCTCCAACGGAGTAGGTATGACTGAAGATGTTCCAAATTCTTTGTATATGTTGGTATGGAAGTCTTTTATGATCATATGAAAATAGGTGTCATTCACATGGATATCGGTATTTGAAAACGTAATATGTAATCATAACTCTGAAATACTCTTCAAACGTTACAAGTACAAAATTATTCAATTAATAAGACATATCTTTATTTTCCCACTCACTCATCCTTATAACTGTTCGAGTTCCCTCCGAACCCTTGTAATTTTCTTCGACCTTTGATCTTTTTCTCATCTTAAATTCGTCTCCGTCAGTTGGCAAATAATTAAGATTCCATAATTGCCAGCGGAGGTCAGACGAGTTTAGAGGGTTGTAGGGGGGACTAGGGGAGTATGGGGTGTTGGGGGGTTGAGGGAGGGATGCTGATCTCCTTCACTTCATCTCCCAGGTAATGAGGTTCCACCACCTCGGAGATGGGTTGAATTACGTCGGGTGAAGATCTACACAGGCGACAGCGCGTGGAGAGAGAGAGAGAGAGAGAGAGAGAGAGAGAGAGAGAGAGAGAGAGAGAGAGAGAGAGAGAGAGAGAGAGAGAGGATGAAAAAGTAGAAATTGAGCTTCGTGTAAGTATTTCTTTTAGATTTATTATCTTCCATGTTTCGCCATTCCTACATTCGTTAATAATTTGTTATTGTTTGATCAGACATGTCCGGGCTCATTAGTATAACTGCAAATTCCTTTACCTCATTTTAGCATATAGTTACTGATCTATGGTTATAGCAAAGTCCTTTTGTTAATATTTAGTATTTTTCAAACTTGAAGATTTGAACGCTTTGTCGTGTCTAAGCATGGTCTAAGTGTGCCCTCAAGCAAGAGAACTCTAACCCAAGACAGTGGAAGACCGTGGTACAGAGGCTATGGCACAACCCAAGATTACAGAATACTGGTTTGCTTTTAGAGTGTCCTTCTCCTAGAGGAGCTACTTATCATAGCTAAAGAGTCTTTTCTACCCTTAATAAGTGGAAAGTAGCCACTGAACAATTACAGTGCAGTGGTTAAACCCTTTGGTGAAAAATTTTCCTGTCATCCTTGTGTTTTAGGTGTATGAGAATAAGGAGTATAATTAAAGAATAAGCCAGGCTATTCGGTTTATGTGTAAACAGAGAGAAAAAAAATGAGCGGTAACCAGTGTAATACTATCTGCCCGGTCAAAGGACCCAATAACTCTCTAGCTGTAGTGTCCGGTGTATTGGGTTTATGAGTTCGAGCTACTGTATATATCTAGCGTTGGGCTTGTGAGGCCATTCAGTACCCAAGTGTAACTAGGGCTAAGTGTAAAAAGCTGAAAGTGGTTGGGTAGCATGAAGGAAGAAAGGAAGACAGAACGGAGGAAAAAAGAGATGGATATAGAGCAAGTTGCACCGCACATTTTTAATACACGCTCATACACTGTATTGGTAATACTTCATTTTTTATCGCCTGCTCTCTCCCACACTGATAAAAAACCTGATTAAGCTTGCTATAGCATATTTTGTACTGTTTGAATTTTGTGTCATTCTTGCTCTCAGCTATCTATATATAAGATCGTTGTCTCGCCTCTCTGGTATAACCTAACAGCCACCTCACATAAATTTCACAGCTAGAGGCCGTAGGAACGCTGCAGTAAGCCTTAAGAAATTCTACACTACACTGCATAAAGTGTACTGATGACACCTCCCTTATCACGGTGTGATGTGTGAACATGAGAAGATTACTCATGAGTTATCTTTCTAATATTCAGCTGCGATTCGTTTTTACCTTCAATGTTCCCTAAGATGAATTCACGCAGTTTCTCATAATTCACACACACATATATTGGTATTTGTTTATATATATATATATATATATATATATATATATATATATATATATATATATGTGTGTGTGTGTGTGTGTGTGCGTGTATATATATATATATA
This sequence comes from Palaemon carinicauda, assembly GCF_036898095.1. NCBI lineage: Eukaryota > Metazoa > Arthropoda > Malacostraca > Decapoda > Palaemonidae > Palaemon > Palaemon carinicauda. Next base: position 12,539,996 of record NC_090761.1, read on the forward strand.
TATATATATATATATATATATATATATATATATATGTATGTATATATAGAGAATATTTTATTTATGAATTTAAGAGATGTATAGCTAGCTCGTAAGATAAATTCCACTCTCGTAGGATTAAGTAAATGTACGTGAATTGCATAAGACTTTCGTCATTCTTTTAGTTTTAATTTCATTCCGTTCAGTATAAGTAAATTGACGTTACTTTAAGGAATTAACTTTTTATTTCACGTAATTTTGTTATAAAGTCTTAAGTAATCTTGTAGGTATGCAGTATGATACATATGAGGTATGAACACGAGGGATTACGTCATTTTTATGTTCCAAAGTGGTTAGAAAAGACATGAAAACTCTAGACTAAGTTTATTTATCTTTTTTAATGTTACGAGAGCAAGATGGGGGAGGTAGCTGAGAGAGAGGTGCCTCTCAAACTATTTTAGTACCCCTTCTTCAAATTACTACATTGGCAATCTTGATGACGCTAGACCATTCCCCCCCCCCCGTTTCCAGTAGGCTGAACTGAAAGGTTCTGTAATTAATTAAGTTAATATATATATATAGGACCTAGCAATGCATAAGCAGCAGAAGAGATTCAGCCTGTCCTCCTTGAAAGAGCCAACGCTTGCCAGCCCTCTCTCCTCTCAAGGGTGTAGTGTTTTTCTCTCAAACGTAATTAGTGATTTTTCTTTAACATATATCGTGTATAGTTTTGTTCAAACGTTGGTGATATTATTGGATTATTAATTAAAAGTGTAGTGTGTTAATGTGAGTACATTTTACAATATAAATTTTTTGTAAGTGGCCCTGTAAGATTTAGGTTAATCAGTGAAGTGCATTAAAAAATTTTGCTTAACCGTTCTGTAACCTTGTGTAAACTAAATACGTAAATTTAACAGTTACGTAAATGTAATTTCATTATTGTTTATTCATTAGGTGTTGAAGTGTTATTTGCTTTCATTAAATGTCAAAATTAAAGATTTTCTATAAATTAATTTCCAGTAAACAGGTGTTTGTATCATTTTTGAAGAGTTATGTTATAAGTCTCAAGTGATTTATTTTTGGTGTTAATTCTTTTGAATTGCTGTTATTTCTTATAAGATATATTCATTTTGGCAAAAGTGTGTATTATTTCGATCACCAATACTTGATACAGTACTTTGCTCATTATCCCTGACTAAGAACCTAAGGAAGAGGTTCATTTTGAAATAGCTCACGTAAAGTAATCACCCAGTTTTGGTTTTGAATTACCACAAGAGACCTTTGCATATTCAATATTCATGTGTATTACCGTCTGGGAATTGCTTAATTTTCTCAGAGCTCAGTGTATTTCTAGTATGCATCAGACACATGTAAAATAAAACAGGTGAGTTTAGGAGCTCGGGAATTTACGCAATTAGCTATTCGTAAAATATATATATATATATATATATATATATATATATATATATATATATATATATATATATATATATATATATATATTCCTTTTTCTTTTAATTACTCGTTCCGTGTACACTACTATAGAAATTTAGAATCTGAAGATTACACCGTTTAGTACGCATTAGTAGGGCAGTATATCCATTTAGAGAGGAATTCATATTATCAAGTTTTTATGAATAAATAGATAACTTATGTTGATAAAAACAACAAAGATTAATAGCTGATATCAGTAAAAATATCTAAAATTAATTAATTTGGCAATTAATTTGTTGATTTTACGTCATGGGAAAAGAAATGTCCGTTGCAAGGCAAAACAACAATAATAATGATAAAAGAAACTAATGCATCGACAAACATCGAATCATTATGATAAGAAAGTGTTTTATAACTTCATAGTAAATTATTTGTCATAATGTTTTTATCTGTTATAGTCTTATAGTTTATGGTACGAATTTCTCCCTTCAGGATTTCCTAAGCTTTACACAGGTGACTGATCCTAGACTCTCCATTTCTTTCATCTTCCCAACACAAATCTCTTTTAATTCTCTATCAGTCATCGCACTCCATCTCACCTTACCCTCACTATCAGTGGCACCTGTTCCCTGATCCAAGAAATATTTTTGGTTGTCGGGTCCTCTCAATTTATTTTCTCTTTATTTCCAGGAGTCTTTCTACTAATAAGATTTTTTTTCTTATCCTTTTTTTTATAATAATTCTATTTCATCCTTATTTCTTTTGCATATGTCATGAGATTATTTTTTTTGTGTCACAACTGGGTACTATTTTTTTAGTGTATTTAATCAACATTGAGATAAACTACTTTATAACTTATACTGCTATTTGCTAATTTTTAGTATTATAGATGATTAGTATTGGAGACTGAATTATTCCAATATAAAAAGAAAGGAAACAGTTTATACGCGATGTTAATATTCAATAGATTCTGCATATGCATAGCTGGATATCTAACATTATATATATATATATATATATATATATATATATATATATATATATATATACATATATATATAATTTATATATATACATATGTATATATATATACACATAGATCAATACATATTTATCATGCACTCTTATATATGGATAGTTATTAATGTGTGTACTGTATAGGCTATATGCTTCTGTTTGCGCGTGTTTTTTTTTATATATATATATATATATATATATATATATATATATGTATATATATACATATATATATATATATATATATATATATATATATATATATATATACAAAATCATTTTTCTCTTTTCTATACACCTTTAACCATCAAAGGTCAATACTGTTTTCTTCATCCGGTCATAGATTCAAACGCATCCATGAAGATTGCCAGGTGAGAGCATTTAGAGCTTAATCGATAGAGAGAGACAGACGTGCTCACATTTACAAAGCTTGCACTTGCAATTTCATTCGGAGCTTTCTCACTGCCAAATTCTCATGTCCCTTAATTAACGCAAGTTGTCTCTTGTTCCGTTGCACAAGAAGAGAAATCCCTTTGTCTGACATTAAAGAAGAAAAACTTTCCAGTTCATTATTTTCCAGAATTCTCAGTCTTTCTCGTGTCTCTGTCGCGTAATGTCAAGGAGACTCTCATTTCTTGCCGGTAAAAGAACTTTGAAATTCATTGTATTTCGCATTCACCTTTTTTTTATTTTATTTATGTAAATAATTCTAAACAACCTAAACAATTACGTTATTAAGCTGACGTTAGTTATTCCCATTCAACAATATATATATATATATATATATATATATATATATATATATATATATATATGTATATATACATATATATATATATATATATATATATATATATATATATATATTTCTTAGTTGAGATGCTTGTTTACGAAACTGAGCGAGAGTTTAAACTGCTAAGATTCAGAATATTAACTATGAAGTTAAAAGATTACAAAAAATATCATGATATCATACTGCTCAATCATTGAACACCACTTCTAGAAAATTATGTACGGACTTAATTACTCTTGGTTAGGGTAGAAAAGACGCTTTAACTATGGTAAGCAGCTTTCCTAACCGTTGTTCTCCAGTCTTGGGTAGTGCCCTAGCCTCTGTACCATGGTCTTCCGCTGTCTTGGGGTGGAGTTCTCTTGCTTGAGGGCACGCACTGACGCACTATTCAATCGTTCTCCTCTACCTCTTGTTTTATAGTTTATATATGAAAGATTTATTTTAATGTTGTTACTGTTGTTAATATATTTTTATTTTGATTGTTCATTATTTCTCTTTTAGTTTATTTACTTCCTTATTTATCTTTCCTCACTGAGCTATTTTTTCATGTTGGAGCCCTTGGGCTTATTACATCTTGCTTTTACAACTAGGGTTGTACCTTTACTACTACTACTACTACTACTACTACTACTACTACTACTACTACTACTACTACTACTACTACTAATAATAATAATAATAATAATAATAATACAATAAGGGAGATCTTTTATATATATACTATAAAGAGAGACTTTTGTCAGCCTGTTCAACAGAACATTCGCTGCAAATTTGAGCTTTTGAAGTTTCAATGATTCAACTGCCTGATTAGGGGGATCATTGCACAACCGGTCATGTCTGCAATAAAACTTCTAGAATACTGTGTAGTATTGAGCCATGACTATCGTAATTAACTGCATGCCTTATATTATGAACAGGATGGTATTGTGTGTGAAGATCTGAATGCACAAAAGGGTCAGAGTTATGAAAAATCTTTTGCGACATGCACAAAGAACTAACTGAACGACGGTGCCAGAGATCAGGAATAATAAATTTAATAGACCGCAGGTTCTAGTCCAGTAAATTAAGATTTGATCAAGCAGCTGAAGATCAGACTGGAAAACAATACTCAAAATAAGGTAGAATGAAAGAATTAAAACACTTCTTCAAAATAGATTGGTCACCGAAAATCTTAAAAGACCTTCGCAATGTGTATATATAGAATAATATATGTATATACATATATAGGTGTGTGTTTGTTTTTGTGTTCATATGTGTTTTTGTTTGTGTGATAGTTCTTGCACTTTCCTGAAATGAAGTTCTAACATCTAAGTTTTCATTATATAAACCACAAATCTATATAAGAATGAAAGAGAAACTTCCAAAAGGACATCTACCTTGATAAAGTTTTAATACCAGCTAAAATGATTATATATTTTTTGCTTTTTATACACATTTCTGGCGGGATACAATTGGTCTGGTGGCCCTTTGAAATAGAATCACAATCACCTGATGGACGAAAACAACGAGAATCATAGGAATCTTAAACGAAAATAAAAGAACCAAAATTCATGTTACTAGCAGTGCGACGGATAAAAAAGTCTTATATTCTTTATACAAAAACGTGATTCATAATTTTAAGAAAAGCGTAAGGGCTAACCTAATTATGTAAAGTTTTTAAACATACTTGCCGAAGTGATGAGTGTGGGCTGCAATAGCTTCGTATATTGAGATGACCCGGACTCGCATGTCGCACAGATTGGCATGCCATATCCAAAGGCCTTTGTGTCTTTTTGACGCCATTCATTCGATATTCACAATGCTTGTTGGAACTATCGAGAGCCGAGTAACGCCTCGTGTATCTGTTCCAGTAGTAAAGTTTCTTCATGGAATTTGCTTTTTGAACATGCTAAAAATTGATGTAAAAAATGAAAAATAAATATTTATTTAGCTGAAATGTGTCAACTTGGGTCATGAGAAGTTCAATGATAAAAGCCAGCAGGTCCTGGAAAGTTGGAACCCTAAGTCTTGTCTGAAGATCCTCATAGAACATACTAAAAATTGATGTAAGCAATAGAAAAATATATATCTATTCAGTGCAAATGTGTCAACCTGGGTCATGAGAAGATTAGTGATAAAAGCCAACCGATAGAAAGAGTTGGAACCCCAAACCTTTCCTGATGAAAAAAATCCACTGGAACGAGCGGTGATTGTAGTTTTATTTGATATAACTCTTCTTCAACTTTATCACCATATTACCCTCGGGGTAGCGTTTTACTTATTTTTTTTTTCATCTGTGCATGGATTATCTTTTTTCATCTTACATTTTAATATTATGTATTGTCTAAATAAATGATATATACAAACCCTCAACAATGGATTGAATTAATATAGATTATTCATTATTTTAGGAATAGCTTGATATTCGTTGTTGTTGGATGCATGATGACATTCACGCATAATTATGTGTGTATATATATATATATATATATATATATATATATATGTGTGTGTGTGTGTGTGTGTATCCATCCATATACCAAAGGTACTTCCCCCAATTTTGGGGGGTAGCCGACATCAACAAAGAAGACAAAACAAAAAGGGGACCTCTACTCTCTACGTTCCTCCAGCCTAACCAGGGACTCAGCCGAGTTCAGCTGGTACTGCTAGGGTGCCACAGCCCAACCTCCCACATTATCCACCACAGATGAAGCTTCATAATGCTGAATCCCCTACTGCTGCTACCTCCGCGGTCATCTAAGGCACCGGAGGAAGCAGCAGGGCCTACTGGAACTGCGTCACAATCGCTCGCCATTCATTTCTATTTCTAGCACGCTCTCTTGCCTCTCTCACATTTATCCTCCTATCACCCAGAGCTTTCTTCACACCATCCATCCACCCAAACCTTGGCCTTCCTCTTGTACTTCTCCCATCAACTCTTGCATTCATCACCTTCTTTTGCAGACAACCATTTTCCATTCTCTCAACATGGCCAAACCACCTCAACACATTCATATCCACTCTAGCCGCTAACTCATTTCTTACACCCGTTCTCACCCTCACCACTTCGTTCCTAACCCTATCTACTCGAGATACACCAGCCATACTCCTTAGACACTTCATCTCAAACACATTCAATTTCTGTCTCTCCATCACTTTCATTCCCCACAACTCCGATCCATACATCACAGTTGGTACAATCACTTTCTCATATAGAACTCTCTTTACATTCATGCCCAACCCTCTATTTTTTACTACTCCTTTAACTGCCCCCAACACTTTGCAACCTTCATTCACTCTCTGACGTACATCTGCTTCCACTCCACCATTTGCTGCAACAACAGACCCCAAGTACTTAAACTGATCCACCTCCTCAAGTAACTCTCCATTCAACATGACATTCAACCTCGCATCACCTTCCCTTCTCGTACATCTCATAACCTTACTCTTACCCACATTAACTCTCAACTTCCTTCTCTCACACACCCTTCCAAATTCTGTCACTAGTCGGTCAAGCTTCTCTTCTGTGTCTGCTACCAGTACAGTATCATTTGCAAACAACAACTGATTTACCTCCCATTCATGATCGTTCTCGCCTACCAGTTTTAAACCTCGTCCAAGCACTCGAGCATTCACCTCTCTCACCACTCCATCAACATACAAGTTAAACAATCACGGCGACATCGCACATCCCTGTCTCAGCCCCACTCTCACCGGAAACCAATCGCTCACTTCATTTCCTATTCTAACACATGCTTTACTACCTTTGTAGAAACTTTTCACTGCTTGCAACAACCTTCCACCAACTCCATATAACCTCATCACATTCCACATTGCTTCCCTATCAACTCTATCATATGCTTTCTCCAGATCCATAAACGCAACATACACCTCCTTACCTTTTGCTAAATATTTCTCGCATATCTGCCTAACTGTAAAAATCTGATTCATACAACCCCTACCTCTTCTAAAACCACCCTGTACTTCCAAGATTGCATTCTCTGTTTTATCCTTAATCCTATTAATCATTACTCTACCATACACTTTTCCAACTACACTCAACAAACTAATACCTCTTGAATTACAACACTCATGCACATCTCCCTTACCCTTATATAGTGGTACAATACATGCACAAACCCAACCTACTGGTACCATTGACAACACAAAACACATATTAAACAATCTCACCAACCATTCAAGTACAGTCACACCCCCTTCCTTCAACATCTCAGCTTTCACACCATCCATACCAGATGCTTTTCCTACTCTCGTTTCATCTAGTGCTCTCCTCACTTCCTCTATTGTAATCTCTCTCTCATTCTCATCTCCCATCACTGGCACCTCAACACCTGGAACAGTAATTATATCTGCCTCCCTATTATCCTCAACATTCAGCAAACTTTCAAAATATTCCGCCCACCTTTTCCTTGCCTCCTCTCCTTTTAACAACCTTCCATTTCCATCTTTCACTGTCTCCTCAGTTCTTGCGCCAGCCTTCCTTACTCTCTTCACTTCTTTCCAAAACTTCTTCTTATTCTCTTCATATGACTGACCCAGTCCCTGACCCCACCTCAGGTCAGCTGCCCTCTTTGCCTCACGTACCTTGCACTTTACTTCCACATTTTTCTCTCTATATTTTTCATACTTTCTATACTATTAATCTGCAGCCATTCTTCAAAAGCCCTCTTTTTCTCTTCCACTTTTACCTTCACTCCTTCATTCCACCAAGCTCCGAATGAAATTGCCCTTCCTCAAGCTGCCTCCAACAACCTTCTTGCCACATACATCACTTGCAATCCCAACAAAATTTTCTTTTGCTAACTTCCACTCCTCCTCTAAATTACCAGTTTCTCTTACTCTCACCTCGTCATATGCCATTTTCAACCTTTCTTGATATTTACTTTTTACCCCCGGTTTTATTAGCTCTTCAACCCTCACTAGCTCCCTTTTACATCCACCTACTCTATTCACCCACTCTTTTGCTACAACTAATTTTCCTTCCACCAAAAAATGATCAGACATACCGTTAGCCATACCCCTAAACACGTGCACGTCTTTCAATCTTCCAAACATTCTTTTAGTTATCAACACGTAATCCATCAATGCCCTTTCTACTACTCTTCCATTTGCCACTCTTACCTTACCCATGTATACTTATTTTTATCTTTCTTTTTAAAAAAGCTAGCACTTATTACCATCTGTTGTTCAACACACATATCTACCAGTCTCTCACCACTCTCATTTTCACCTGGTACGCCATACTTCCCAATGACACCTTCTACCTCTCCAGCGCCCACTCTAGCATTTAAGTCACCCGTGACAGCTACATAATTCCTTCTACCCAGTCCTTCTACACACCTAGTTAATTCATTCCAGAACTCATTCCGCTCTTCTTCACTTTTCTCACTACCTGGCCCATACGCACTGACAAACGCCCAACATTCCCTACCCAACCTAACCCTTACCCACATTAACCTAGATGATATCTCCTTCCATTCCACTACTTTACCTGTCATCCATTCACTCAGCAATAAGGCCACACCCTCTCTCGCTCTTCCCCTTTCAATCCCAGACACTCTACCAGACATTTCACCAAACATCACTTCACCCTTTCCTTTCATCTTTGTCTCACCCAAGGCCAATACATCCATCCTTCTACTTCTAAACATACTTCCAATCTCACATCTTTTACTCTCTATCGTACTACATCCACGCACATTCAAACACCCCAAAACTAGAGTGCGGGGAGCAGTCACTCTCCCCCCAGCTCCATCTCTTTGATAATGTCTCACAGGATTTTTATACAGGAGAGGGGGTTCCCAGCCCCCTCGTCCCGTCCCTTTTAGTCGCCTCTTACGACACGCAGGGATAACGTTGGCGCTATTCTAATAGGCTATGTGTGTGTTTGTATATATATATATATATACATATATATATATATATATGTATATATATATATATATATATATATATATATATATATTACGATTATGGCTTCCTGGTCTGGGCACTAAAAATTTATCATACTCTGGCTCGTGACTGGGAACCAAACATATAATATTATATATACTATGACTGGCAAGTTAATCAACCTCTCAAATTCCAAACTCCTTTGTTTGCTTTTACATTAAAACTGTTGTATTAATTCATGAATTCTGAGACAATTAAATAACTCCTAGACAGCAATACTCTATATAAAACATTGAATATCCAAAGGTCTCTTAAGTACACACCAAACTAAACTGGGTAATTATTCTTCAGTATTATTTGAAACTTTCCGTGGCTCTTAACAGGATACGAGTGGAATCTGATTCCAAACGATGGTGATTGGAATAATATACTCTTTTGAAAAATAAATATATTCTATATAAATTACATCACTTCGAAAAGAATTTACATAATAATAAAATAAATCACTTGAATTATTAAATCTGAATAAAACTTACATTAAGACTAAAATGATACGATCTGAAAATTATATATGGGCTTAACTTGAACTATTAAATCTGATTAAACGTTAGACTAAGATAAAAGAAATAATGCTATGTATATTATATAAAAGCTTGAAATTAAATCTGAAGAATACAATATTCAAGTTTGATACTTAATGAAAATAGATAACCAGATCACGTTACAAAATCTAACCTTCCTACAGGGCCGTTTAAAAAACTTTACACAATGCCAAAACTCACCCTAATACAATGAATTCAAAATCATCGTTTCGTCTTACGTATCTCTTCGACACACGATTTGCTTTGGGGCAGAGTCATTTAAGTGAAGACACACCATACGTTGTGAGCTCTTTTAAAAACAATACACTGAGTTGTGTGCAAGAGTGAGAGAGGTGAGGAAATGACCATCTTAGGGCTGGTACTCTCTATCTCTTTCTATCTCTTTAAACCTGGTGTCACCATGCCAGACAGCTCTCTGTCAGCTAGCTCCACACACCATTCATCCCCAAAATGATAAAAAAGATAACATCCTATCACCAGGCCTTCACAAAATTTTCAAAGCACGTGGTAGAGAATTTTCCAAAGCACATGTTTACTGAGCATTCTCTCTCAAACAAAATGCAATACCTCATAAAATATAAAAGAACATTACCTAAGCCATTGTTCATACCTTGCACGAATCCCACAACACTCTCAAATAGAATTCGTAAGACTTCGTAACAAACATACGTGAAATAAAAAGTTAATTCTTGAAAATAATGTAAATTTACATATACTAACTTGAATAAAGACTACAATGAAATTTACGACTAAAGTTTTACATAATTTACATAAAATACTTACATCTACATGAGAGGAGCTCATTTTACGGGCTGGCTATCATATTTCAATGCACAAATGAAATAAAAATAAAATCATGAATAAACTATTGTATTTACTCTTCACTAGACCAGCCTCGTAAGAATATATATATATATATATATATATATATATATATATATATATAGATAGATATTTATAAATATATATGTATACACACACATATATATATATATATATATATATATATATATATATATATATATATATATACATACATATACATACACATATATACAAGAAGACCTTGTTTCCAAACTTGAACATAATCCTCTCCTTTGTACAATGAAGTTCACCTTTAAAATCTAAAAAGACTGTCAGCTTCGCGTACTTCATTGTAACGCATTTCCATATCGGATCTCTCTAGAGGTTGTGATGTAAGTCTTTGCAAGTTATAAGATATATCCTCAGTGATTTGCATGTAATGTAAAGTTTCCCGTAGAGGCGATTTCTATGTGGAATGTTTCGATTCAGATAATATGGGATGTCTGAAGTATCTTTAGTTGGCATTACTTTTTACGTGTTCAGTGAAATTTTACTTGATATTTTCATTTCAATTCAACCTTTATTTCAGACGCAATGGTCCATAGATATACATGTATTTGAAGTTAAATGAGTGTATACATCTATAGAATGAAGAAATATTCGAATTTAGCTATGATTTCTATATATATATATATATATATATATATATATATATATATATATATATGTTTATCAGTATATATGACTAAAGCAGTTATTGGTAAATTACCCAATTATCATTCACAATCTATAAATTTTACTTTTATATTACAATTTTTCTGACTTTTCATTTTTCTTATTGCCATGTGATGGTGATGAATATTAGAAATTTAGCCCAATGAGCATAGCGGCATAGAGAGAATAAAAAGGATAACCTTTGTTTAGTTATTGTAAAATGAAGCCTCTAGATTATAAGCATATACTTATGTACTGATTTTACTAACTTACCCAGCTTGAATTCCATATATAGCAGGAAAATATGCCCCTGTTCTTTGGAATACCATTTGTTAAATGTGCATAATCTTTATGTATAAACTGTCTAAATTTTAGATAATAATCGTCTTTCAAAAAGTTATTTTCTATATAATCTTTTTCTCCATTTTTTATTTTTCCCAAATTCCATCGCCGGGCTATATGACGATAATCGGCCCTCCATACATAGAGCGATTCCCAGAACTGGAATTAACTCAATGAAACTGTAAGTCACCAAAACCATCGCATTTGTTTATGGTAATAATGCAAGCTATTGATTGACATTGTTTAGCACTTGAATTGAGTGAGCTTAGCTGCATATGCAGAATCATTATTAATATATAGCTTTAATAGGATATTGTTTTGATTCATGTCTGTATACTACATGTGGCTGCTGGCCAACTTCTAGTTTTTTTTTTTTTTTTTTTTTTTTTTTTTTTTTTTTTTTTTTTTTTTTTACACTAGGTTAAGATATTAGAACTAATGGGGGAACTAGTGGCTACTTTTCCTTTGGTAAGGGTAGAAGAGACTCTTTAGCTATGGTAAGAAGCTCTTCTAGGAGAAGAACACTCCAAAATCAAACCTTTGTTCTCTACTCTTGGGTAGTGGCATAGCGTCTTTACCATAATCATTCACTGTCGTGTGCTAGTTATCTGGTTTGAGGGTACACTCGGGCACACTATTCTATGTTATTTCTCTTCCTCTTGCTTTTATTTTTTTTATTTTTCTATTTTATATATGAAAGATCTATTTTAATGCTGTTACTGTTCTTAAAATAATTTAATTTTATTCGATCATTACTTCTCCTGTAGTTTACTTATTCCCTTGTGTTCCTTTTCTCTTGGCTATTTTTCCCTGCCGGCGCCCTTGGGCTCCAACAAGGAAAATAGCTAGTGAGGAAAGGCAATAAGGAAATAGATAAACTACAAAAGAAGCAGTGAACAGTTGAAATAAAATATTTTAAAAACAGTAATAACATTAAAATAGACCTTTCGTATATAAAATATAAAAGCTTAAAAAAAAAGCAAGAGGAAGAGAAATGAGACAGAATAGTGTGCCCGGGTGTACCCTCAATCAAGAGAACTCTACCTCAAGACAGTAGTAACTCAAGGATGACTTATCTGAGTTAAGAATTCGTAGGAAAAAAAAAAATCGAAATTACACGCTAAGCAGGCTGAAAGTCTAGTGCTTTCTGTGCTGCTTTTCAGATATAAATCATAGTATGATCATGGAAATATATGTAAAGGCGGTAGAGTAGAACGCCAAAGTAAAGTATTAGCTTGAAAGATGCAGAACTACTTGTTCATAGCAATGAGAAGGAAGCTGGACATGATACTGTAATGATGAATACCTGACACCATTAAGCATCATTCTATATCGGACAAAAGGATGCAAGTCATACCACGGGAATGAGTTCCACTATCAACTTAATTTAAGTGTACATTTTGAAGTGTCAATCATACCGTACAATGTGTGTGGGAATCAACATGTTAATGGGTCAATGGAGCTACTTCAAATGCCTTACGTAAGCATACACACACAACACACACAGATACACACATATATATATACATAAATATATATATATATATAGATATATATATATATATATATATATATATGTATATATATATATATATATATATATATATATATATATACATATATATATATATATATATATATATATATATATATATATATATATATATATACAGTGTATATATATATATATATATATATATATATATATATATATATATATATATATATCTCCTCATATCAAGAGCCGTTACTAGTCCACTGCAGAACAAAGGCCTCAAACATTTCCTTTCACTTTCTCTGTTTATGGTATTTCTGTAACAGTCCACACCCGAAAATTTTATTAATTCTTCAAGCCATCGTCTTCTCTTCCTTCCCCAGCTTCTTTTGCAATCTCCACGGACCCATTCTGTTATTCTTATTGTTCTTCTATTATCTGTCATTCTGATTATACGTCCTGCCTATGTCCTTTTCTTTTTCTTACATGTCCTCTACTTTAGTTTCCTCCTGTATCCATGCTGCTCGTTTTCTGTCAGTTAGTGTTATTCTCATCATTATTCTTCCCATAGCTCTTTGAGTTGTAACTAGCTTATGTTCTAATCTAAGCCTTTAGTAAGGCTCCAAGTATGGTAGGATCATCTGATTATATACTTCTCTTTTTAGAGAAAATGGCATTTTACAATTTCATAATCTCATTTTGTTTACCAAAACTCTCCATCCCATGCTTATCCTTCTTTTAATTTCGATATCATGTCCTTGGGAAAACCTTACTGTCTGTCCTAAGTATGTATATTCATTAACAATCTCTAGAGGATCGTTCATAACTTGTTTGTTGTCTGCATTTTCACTGAACATTATGTTAGTTTTACTCCTATTCATTGCCGCGGGGGCATATAAAAATTAGAATAGCGCCAACGTTATCCCTGCGTGTCGTAAGAGGCGACTAAAAGGGACGGGACGAGGGGGCTGGGAACCCCCTCTCCTGTATAAAATTCCTGCGAGACATCGACAAGGAGATGGAGCTGGGGGGAGAGTGACTGCTCCCCGCACTCTAGTTTTGGGGTGTTTGAATGTGCGTGGATGTAGTACGATAGAGAGTAAAAGATGTGAGATTGGAAGTATGTTTAGAAGTAGAAGGATGGATGTATTGGCCTTGTGTGAGACAAAGATGAAAGGAAAAGGTGAAGTGATGCTTGGTGAAATGTCTGGTAGAGTGTCTGGGATTGAAAGGGGAAGAGCGAGAGAGGGTGTGGCGTTATTGCTGAGTGAATGGATGACAGGTAAAGTAGTGGAATGGAAGGAGATATCATCTAGGTTAATGTGGGTAAGGGTTAGGTTGGGTAGGGAATGTTGGGCGTTTGTCAGTGCGTATGGGCCAGGTAGTGAGAAAAGTGAAGAAGAGCGGAATGAGTTCTGGAATGAATTAACTAGGTGTGTAGAAGGACTGGGTAGAAGGAATTATGTAGTTGTTATGGGTGACTTAAATGCTAGAGTGGGCGCTGGAAAGGTAGAAGGTGTCATTGGGAAGTATGGCGTACCAGGTGAAAATGAGAGTGGTGAGGGACTGGTAGACATGTGTGTTGAACAAGAGATGGTAATAAGTGCTAGCTTCTTTAAAAAGAAAGATAAAAATAAGTATACATGGGTAAGAGTGGCAAATGGAAGAGTAGTAGAAAGGGCATTAATGGATTATGTGTTGATAACTAAAAGAATGTTTGGAAGATTGAAAGACGTGCACGTGTTTAGGGGTATGGCTAACGGTATGTCTGATCATTTTTTGGTGGAAGGAAAATTAGTTGTAGCAAAAGAGTGGGGGAATAGAGTAGGTGGATGTAAAAGGGAGGTAGTGAGGATTGAAGAGCTAATAAAACCGGGGGTAAAAAGTAAATATCAGGAAAGGTTGAAAATGGCATATGACGAGGTGAGAGTAAGAGAAACTGGTAATTTAGAGGAGGAGTGGAAGTTAGTAAAAGAAAATTTTATTGGGATTGCAAGTGATGTATGTGGCAAGAAGGTTATTGGAGGCAGCATGAGGAAGGGCAGTGAATGGTGGAATGAAGGAGTGAAGGTAAAAGTGGAAGAGAAAAAGAGGGCTTTTGAAGAATGGCTGCAGAGTAATAGTATAGAGAAGTATGAAAAATATAGAGAGAAAAATGTGGAAGTAAAGCGCAAGGTACATGAGGCAAAGAGGGCAGCTGACCTGAGGTGGGGTCAGGGATTGGGTCAGTCATATGAAGAGAATAAGAAGAAGTTTTGGAAAGAAGTGAAGAGAGTAAGGAAGGTTGGCGCAAGAATTGAAGAGACAGTGAAAGATGGAAATGGAAGGTTGTTAAAAGGAGAGGAGGCAAGGAAAAGGTGGGCGGAATATTTTGAAAGTTTGCTGAATGTTGAGGATAATAGGGAGGCAGATATAATTGCTGTTCCAGGTGTTGAGGTGCCAGTGATGGGAGATGAGAATGAGAGAGAGATTACAATAGATGAAGTGAGGAGAGCACTAGATGAAACGAGAGTAGGAAAAGCATCTGGTATGGATGGTGTGAAAGCTGAGATGTTGAAGGAAGGGGGTGTGACTGTACTTGAATGGTTGGTGAGATTGTTTAATATGTGTTTTGTGTTGTCAATGGTACCAGTAGGTTGGGTTTGTGCATGTATTGTACCACTATATAAGGGTAAGGGAGATGTGCATGAGTGTTGTAATTCAAGAGGTATTAGTTTGTTGAGTGTAGTTGGAAAAGTGTATGGTAGAGTATTGATTAATAGGATTAAGGATAAAACAGAGAATGCAATCTTGGAAGTACAGGGTGGTTTTAGAAGAGGTAGGGGTTGTATGAATCAGATTTTTACAGTTAGGCAGATATGCGAGAAATATTTAGCAAAAGGTAAGGAGGTGTATGGTGCGTTTATGGATCTGGAGAAAGCATATGATAGAGTTGATAGGGAAGCAATATGGAATGTGATGAGGTTATATGGAGTTGGTGGAAGGTTGTTGCAAGCAGTGAAAAGTTTCTACAAAGGTAGTAAAGCATGTGTTAGAATAGGAAATGAAGTGAGTGATTGGTTTCCGGTGAGAGTGGGGCTGAGACAGGGATGTGTGATGTCGCCGTGGTTGTTTAACTTGTATGTTGATGGAGTGGTGAGAGAGGTGAATGCTCGAGTGCTTGGACGAGGATTAAAACTGGTAGGCGAGAATGACCATGAATGGGAGGTAAATCAGTTGTTGTTTGCGGATGATACTGTACCGGTAGCAGACACAGAAGAGAAGCTTGACCGACTAGTGACAGAATTTTGAAAGGTGTGTGAGAGAAGGAAGTTGAGAGTTAATGTGGGTAAGAGTAAGGTTATGAGATGTACGAGAAGGGAAGGTGGTGCAAGGTTGAATGTCATGTTGAATGGAGAGTTACTTGAGGAGGTGGATCAGTTTAAGTACTTGGGGTCTATTGTTGCAGCAAATGGTGGAGTGGAAGCAGATGTACGTCAGAGAGTGAATGAAGGTTGCAAAGTGTTGGGGGCAGTTAAGGGAGTAGTAAAAAATAGAGGGTTGGGCATGAATGTAAAGAGAGTTCTATATGAGAAAGTGATTGTACCAACTGTGATGTATGGATCGGAGTTGTGGGGAATGAAAGTGATGGAGAGACAGAAATTGAATGTGTTTGAGATGAAGTGTCTAAGGAGTATGGCTGGTGTATCTCGAGTAGATAGGGTTAGGAACGAAGTGGTAAGGGAGAGAACGTGTGTAAGAAATGAGTTAGCGGCTAGAGTGGATTTGAATGTGTTGAGGTGGTTTGGCCATGTTGAGAGAATGGAAAATGGTTGTCTGCTAAAGAAGGTGATGAATGCAAGAGTTGATGGGAGAAGTACAAGAGGAAGGCCAAGGTTTGGGTGGATGGATGGTGTGAAGAAAGCTCTGGGTGATAGGAGGATAGATGTGAGAGAGGCAAGAGAGCGTGCTAGAAATAGGAATGAATGGCGAGCGATTGTGACGCAGTTCCAGTAGGCCCTGCTGCTTCCTCCGGTGCCTTAGATGACCGCGGAGGTAGCAGCAGTAGGGGAGTCAGCATTATGAAGCTTCATCTGTGGTGGAAATGTGGGAGGTTGGGCTGTGGCACCCTAGCAGTACCAGCTGAACTCGGTTGAGTCCCTGATTAGGCTGAAGGAACATAGAGAGTAGAGGTCCCCTTTTTGTTTTGTTTCATAGTTGGTGTCGGCTACCCCTCAAAATTGGGGGAAGTGCCTTGGTATATGGATGGACATTTCTGTTTTCTCTATTAAAATCCTCTATCAGCTTTGGCCATTTTATCCAATCATCGTATTATATATATATATATATATATATATATATATATATATATATATATGTATGTATGTATATATATATAAATAAAATGATGTATGTATATATATTTATATAGTTATATTTATATATAGCCGGACCTTACTCTTTATTATATAGGGTAGACATGTGTGTATGCATATATACATACACATATTCATACCAACATTGGCATAACATGACCAACATATTTGTGATCCTACTTGTTCAGTGATATATTTATTAGATACAGAATCGAGACATTAATTTGCATGTAAACCTGTTTTCAAAACTCTTACATTCGTAGGGAAATAAAAATAACTTTGATAACTTTAATATTGTATTCGTCAGATGTGTAGCAGGATCATTAAAAGTATTGTAAACAGGATATCATCATCCCCTCTTCCCTATCTCCGGTCGAGTTCCCTCCGAACCCTTGTAATTTTCTTCAACCTTTGATCTTTTTCTCATCTTAAATTCGCTTCCGTCAGTTGGCAAATAATTAGGATTCCATAATTGCCAGCGGAGGTCAGACGAGTTTAGAGGGTTATGGACCGTAGGGGGTTGGGGGGGGGGGTTGAGGGAGGGATGCTGATCTCCTTCACTTCATCTCCCAGGTAATGAGGTTCCGCCACCTCGGAGATGGGTTGAGATGAGGCAAATCTGAACTACTTGAATTACGTCGAGAGAGAGAGAGAGAGAGAGAGAGAGAGAGAGAGAGAGAGAGAGAGAAACCAATGAGACTTGGGAATTCATATGTTTAGCTTTTTTCATCATACTATTATCGTCACTTATGTTTCTATTTTTCTTTGATCGTGTAGGAGATCAAAAGTTTTCTCCTTCTTCGATATATGATATATGAATGTTTTTGAAATCAATTAATCAATGTTTTTTTTTTTTTTTTTTTTTTTTTTTTTGTTACGACATCAGGTTCCCAAAGAAAACAACACTTCAAATATGATAGACTTTTTTGCCTTGGGTTCAGAAGTAAGATTCATCGGGTTTGATCAAGGCAGGGTTCTGATTTTCGTCACACATCATATTGATAAAAAACTGCATTATCTCAAGTTTGTCTATTGCAAAACTCTGGAAAGCTTGGCATTGCATGAATATATCATCGCCAAACCAACTTGAAAAATTTAATTTCCAAACTTGTTAACGAATTCGATGTGAGAGATCTTGTAGGGTATCAATAAAAATCTCTGATTCTAACTGTGTCAAACAATTTCGTCTTTAGAGAATAATAATTTTACGTTCCTATTTCTAACTTTAGTTGACCTTCTAAAAACTGTTAACTCACAGGAGATACTACATAAAACATAATGATATAGATAACAAAGATTTTAAATAAAACTCGAATGTTTTATTTATTTTTACTAACTCTATTGAAATTTGAAGATGATAAGCAAGTAAAAAAAAAAAATCTAAAATTTCTTCATTTTTCTGTCCTTCATATCATCATATAAAATTCTCCATTATAAATTGATAACTTTTTTTCCACATGACTTTTCATCCTCTTGGCTTTCCTATCGTTTCATCTCTATATAAAGATTTAAATTAGTTTTCTGTCAATTTTCACAGTCCATCTCACCACACCCTTCCTTTCCTTCTGAGCTAAAAAAAAATATCTTGAGTCATTGCATCCCCTTTATTTTTTATTTTATTCCATAGCTTACTTGTAGAGAATAAGGGAATATTTTCACTTTCAAGTCAATGTAGTTTCCTGTTTGTTTAAAGAAAAAGTGTATTTTTTTTTAAATCCATAGGATTTATGTTATTAGTCGCCGATTCATTTTGAAATAAAAATTCCTAGAATATTTCAGTCGAACTAGGTTTATATTTTATGTTTTTCTGTTCCACCAATTTGAAAAGCAAAAACATTCTATTGACACAAGGCAACATATATTCATAAAAGAAAACAATCTATATGAAACTCAGCAATATAGTAATAATATCATAAAATAAAAACGTAATGCTTTTTAGACAGGTATAAAACTTTTTATTTTTTCTAATGTGTTCCTCCAAAGCTGGGCATAGATTTCTCCATTCTTATTATTTTTATTACAAGTTTTAGCGAAGCCTTCATGAAATCAAAATAGAATGCTTTTTAGACAGGTCTGAATCTTTGCTTCCAAAGTAGGGCATAGACTTATCCAGCCTTATTTTATTTTATTTTTTTAATATCAATAAATGTTTTACCGAAGCCATCATAAAATCAAAAATTATTGCTTTTTAGACAGGTCCGAATCTTTTTTTTTTTTTTTTTTTTTCTAAATCGTTCTTCCAAAGTAGGGCATAGACTTTTCCAGGTCCCCCCCCCCTTTTTTTTTTTTATCAAAAGTTTTAGCGAAGTCTCCATAATACCAAAATGTGATGCTTTTTAAAAAGGTCTGAATCTTTGTTTTTTCTAAATTGTTTTTCCAAGGTAGGGCATAGCCTTTTCCAGCCTTATTTTTTTTTATTTGTCAAACGTTTTAGCGAAGTCTTCATAGAATCAAAATGTAATGCTTTTTAGACAGGTCCAAATTTTTTTTCTAAATCGTTCATCCAAAGTTGGGCCTAGACTTTTCCAGCCTTATTTTTTTTTCTTATTTATCAAGAGTTTTAGCGAAGTCTTCATAAAATCAAAATGTAATGCTTTTTAGACAGGTCCAAATCTTTTTTTCTAAATCGTTCATCCAAAGTTGGGCCTAGATTTTTCCAGCCTTATTTTTTAATTAAATTTTTTTTTTTTTTTTTTTTTTTTTTTTTACCAAATCCTTCCCTTTCCTTTCATCTTGCCATTAGAAACCTGTATTAATTCTCTATCAGTCATCATACTCCATCTCGGCTTATCCTTCCTATCAGTGGCACCTGTTCCCTGATCCAAGAAATATCTTTGCCCGTCGCATAACTTTCAATTTATTTTCTCTATCAATTCAAAGAGTCTGGTGTTCTTTTACTTTCTAGTTACTTTATTTATAAGATATTTTTACTCTTATACTATTTAAGCATTTATTTAATAACACTATTTTCTTTCAGTTCTATTAAACTTCAGTAACATGTATTCTCTTTGCTTTTATCTCAAGTTGATGGTTGTAAACACTGTTCAAATGATAATTTTTCACTAATGATTACAATGATTACCATTTTAAGAATATGAAGTGACATCGTAATAATTAAATAATATAAAATATTTCAGAATATTTGTCTTACATAAGACTTACTACTATATGAGCTAAACAAATGGGAAATATTGGATGATTTGACATTTCTGAGATACATTGCAGATTTAAGATGTATGGTCGCTAAGAGTGTATGGTCAGTATTCAAGGTAAAAAGGGGAAAAGGATAGTTATAATCAGAATTCTATAAACATGTATATGTTAAAGACTTATGAATTGGAGGATTTAATGTAAGCATAAGGAAAAAGTGTAAGACTCCAGGGAAAATCTTAATTACCTTAAAATCTTAATTACCTTTATTTGCCGGAAAACTTTTATTACCCTTATTTTCTAACTAGATAAAGCATGAAGTTAGTAATTTGTTGTAAAATCAATGTGAAAAATAAATTCAATATTAAAAAGTATGAAAGTTTGATATTTGATCATTCTCTAGGTCCGGCTACTTTCTTTCCCGGTACATGCACCAAGAATCGAAGATATTCATTACTTAATATCCTTTTACCTCACACATCAGATAACACTGAACATACTACATATTATTATTATTATTATTATTATTATTAGAAGTAGTAGTAGTAGTAGTAGTAGTAGTAGTAGTAGTAGTAGTAGTATAAGCTCAGCTACAACCCTAGTTGGAAAAGCCGGATGATATAAGTCCAAGGGCTTCAACAGGAAAAAAAATAGCTCAGTTAGGAAAGGAAACAAGGAAATAGATAAACTATAAGAGAAATAATGAGCAAACTATAAGAGAAGTATTGAGCAATCAAAATAAAATTTTTTAAGAGGAGCAACTTAAATGTGGATAGCTTCTGTAATTGCTTGAAGGCTATTTGCCCACCTAGTAAGAGTAAAGCCGCTCCTCTATGATAATGATATTCCTAAATCAAACCAGTGTTATCTAATTTCGGATATTGTGGTAAACTCAGTGCCATGACCATACACTGTCACAGGTCAGAGTTCTTTTGCTACACTCAAGCAAACAGTTCTATCAATTTGCTCTTCCTCTTTCCATTAAACGGTGTGTTAAGCCTACCTGACACTTGCGCGCATTTTTGCCACGCACTGGCACGCATTGATGCGTGCCAGTGCGTGCTACTTTGTGGCACGCACTGGGGTTTTTCCCGCACTGTTCACGACCAGTTCACTCCAGTTCGCGCATCGTTCACGACAAGTTCACGCAACGTTCACGCCATGGCACGAATTGGCACGCCTAGTTCACGAGATGTTCACGACACGTTCACTCATCTTTCCGCATCATTCACGCATCGTTCTCGCCAGTTCACGAATTGGCCACTCCATATAAAAACGGGGCTTCTCCAACCCAAGGACATTCTTGGATTGGCTTCGGAAGAGACAACAATGCTTTCTGTCAGAGACACCATTGCATTGAGGAGAAGAAACGTATCTTTTTCATTTGTATTTTTTGTTGCCCTTTATTTTTGTTTCAATAAGAAAGCATTTGATTTACATATAAATAGCAGACATAAAATATGTACAAGTATTAAGAAAGCATTTTATTTTAACATTAAAAGCAGCAAACATGAAAAGTTTTTAGGCTGTTGATTTTAAGGTAATAGAGAAAAAAGTGTGTTGAAATAAGAAATCATTTTATTTTTACATTAAAACAGCAAACAGAAAAAATTTGTTTTGCTCTTCATTTTAAGGTAATAAAGAAGAATAAGTATGTTGATGAAATAAAAAATCATTTTATTTTTACATTCAAACAGCAAACTTAAATATTTCTTGGGTTTATTTTTCAGTTCATTTTTATTTAAAACAAAAGTTATGGCTCTTGATTGGTAATAGAGGAAAATAAGTGTGTGCATGAAATAAGACATCATTTTATTTTTACATTCAAACAGGAAATAGAAACAATTATTAGGTTTATATTTTTCTTTCCTTTTCATTATTTTTTTCGTTTCCTTTTTGTCTCTTCATTATAAAGTTATAGAAATAGTTTAAAATAAGATATAATTTTTTTTCACATTAAAACAGCAAATATAAGAATTTATTATGTTTATATTTTTCTTTCCTTTTCATTAATTTTTTCGTTTCCTTTTTGTTTCTCTTCATTATAAAGTTATAGAAATAGTTTGGAATAAGATATCATTTTTTTCACATTAAAAAAGCAAATATAAAAATTTATTAGGTTTATTTTTCTTTCCTTTTCATTAATTTTTTCGTTTCCTTTTTGTTTCTCTTCATTATAAAGTTATAGAAATAGTTTGAAATAAGATATCATTTTTTTTTCACATTAAAACAGCAAATATAAAAATTTATTAGGTTTATTTTTCTTTCCTTTTCATTAATTTTTTCGTTTCCTTTTTGTTTCTCTTCATTATAAAGTTCACGCCACTTCCCGCATTGTTCACTCCAGTTCACGCCAGTTCCCGCACTGTTCACTCCAGTTCTCTCCAGTTCGCGCATTGTTCACGACTATTTCACGACTATTTTGTGCGTGCCAATGCGTGCCACAAACTTTAAACATTTCAAAGTTCTGGGCACGCATGGCACACATGCCACGCATCATTCCCGCACTGTTCACTACATTTTCACGACTCGTTCACGCGAGTTCGCGCATCAATGCGTGCCAGTGCGTGCCACGAATGCGTGCAAGTGTCAGGTACCCTTTAGGTAGGCTTAATAGAATTGCCAAAGATACCTGAAGGTTTATCAAGAGGATATTTATTTCTTTTTCTTCATTTTGAAGACATTATTGAATAAACTACTACAAGTAATTTGTAATGAGTGTGTTTGCTAACCATTCCATTTTTGTGGAAAATAGTATTCTTTCTTACATATACTTCAAAGACGATAAAACTGCTTTTAATCAGTTGTGATTATAAAGAAAAGGCTGGATAAAGTTTATAAGATTTTCAGTACTTTTACTTTTGTTGGTAAAACGTGCAGAATTCTTCTTTGGTTTTACTTTGCAGAGATTTTCTTAAAGTATCCATACTTGCAAAAGTGAGGCTTATTCACATATTTCCGGTTCAAACCTTCCGTCTGTCTTCTTTGATGTTCAGGTGAAATCTCTATGATACTGTCTAATTAATGCATTGGATATAAAAATAGTATTCTTCTCCTCTGAAGATATTTGATTCGCCATCTTTGCCAAGCTGCACAGTTGTTTTGGAAGCAATAAGCCTCAAATGAGTATAAGATATGACATCATAAGAGAGAATGAGATACTTTATAACACATTTAACCTCTGTAAATCATTAATCATTAAATTCATCGACAGCTTTTCTGTAATTGATTTCATGAACTTATTTTGTATCAAACCCTTTGATGAGCTTAAAATTGCAGAGACGTTCATTCAGTCGCTGATTTCATTTTTATCCAAGTCAAAGGCCAGTTTCCAATTCAATGAGGGGTCTGTATGCCCAAGATTATGTTTGACTTATCCATAAAAATTCATTTGCGAACTTTAAAAAAAAAAAAAAAAAAAAAAAAAACTTGAAAAATAGTAAAAAGACATTCAAATACTATTTATTGACTTTTTTCCTTCACAAGTATCACCAGCCAACCATGCTTACAGAAATTTGGTAGATAATAGATATAAATAATTTCCATTCATTTTTCATATCAAGCAGAATAACCTGTAGAGATTCCCTATATATTGTATTTTCTTCCTTCCAATACCATCTGACTCCCACCAGCAGCACCGAATATGAAATCAAGTATATACCAATTTATCATGTCAGAAAATTCTGCTGAAAGAGAAGCTCATTAAAACCAAATATTTGGAAATAATATTTAGCCTCAAACCGAGAACGAATCCCAAGGGTTCAAGAGACTCTTCACCTCAGTATGAGATCCTTCCTGAGGAGTACTGAGAGAGAGAGAGAGAGAGAGAGAGAGAGAGAGAGAGAGAGAGAGAGAGAGACTCATAAGATGTGTGATGTTTTCATTTAATCCAAACATTTTTTGTCAGATTCTTATATCATTAATCAAAAGAATCTATTGTGTGCCCTGTAGTCCAAGAATTGAAATCTATTATCAGACATTTGAAGAAGAAACTTTGTCATTTATTTTCAATCACATCTCTCTCTCTCTCTCTCTCTCTCTCTCTCTCTCTCTCTCTCTCTCTCTCTCTCTCTCTCATATAAAACGTATTCTGAATAGAAATGTATTTTTCTTTTACATAAAGCAGTTTATGTAACAAACGATAGCTATATGTTTGCATATCCTCAAAAGAGAATTAAAGAGTATCATACGAATATTCTATAGAAAAATTAATATTGAATTAATCTATTGTACCTTAGTGGATTCCGTTAAAACGCTCATTGTATCATTCATGACTCAAATACATTATCTAGTTCATATTTTTTTTACTGGGGTGACTGATAACCCTTTTAACATAAATATATAAACACAGGAATTGCTGATATTGATAATCGAACACTCTAGTTTTTGTGCCTTTGATGAACTTCCATATTACTTTGAATTAGTTTGATCAACTTTGCAGCTTAATACTGACATCATAATATGAAACATATTACTAAATGAAGTAAAACAGTTATAAAAATACTATAGTTTTTCACATAAAGTATCCAACATGGTAGTGATTTCTTATAGTGATGTAAAAGATACATTTTTGTCTTGGATGAAATGCAGGAAATTCACCGAACTTTCAAGGAATATTCATAACTTGTAAAATGAAATCTTTATCGTAAAGCTTATTTCAAAAGAATCTTTTTTTTTCCATTTTGGTAACGAAACTCCACGAAGTGTTAGATCTCCATAAATTAATCTTTATGATAATTTACTAGAACCAGTGCCACATACCAAACTAGAACGGGCACTTGGTAGAGCGCATACCTTCGCCTATATCATGTTGTGTATCACAAAATATGCAACTGAATTATGCACATTTCGGTACCAGTTTCATGCAAATCGGATATAAATTGGCCACGATATGGCAGAAAGACGTTTTTTAGATTTTCGTGACC
>NC_090761.1:12575497-12590497 GCF_036898095.1 Palaemon carinicauda
CACTATCTAACTTTATGCACATTCTCATTCAAACACATAAATTGATATAAGTTATTATTGTATTTATAAAGTTTCCATTAATATTTTACCATAAAGTGTAACGTAGAATTTATAGAAATGCTGACTGTGTTTGTGGAATTTACAGGTCATATTTTAAATGCGATGTGGTTACTGGTCATAAACATTGAAAATGCAGACGAAATTATACTTGATAGTGATTTATGCGGTGGTCTTGCGAATTCTTGTAAAGCAACATTTATTAGAACCTTAAAAAGAAAATCCCATAGTGTCATTTTTTTCATAATGTTAGCAAGATATTCACTTATTCCTGTCCACTTCGAATAAAATGTAAAAAAAATAGGACTCCTTCGAAATGGTGATTACAAATAAGCTCAAAGAATATGAAGCATCATCATATGTACTTCATACACGCTCATACACTATAATGCTATTACTTTTTCATCTCTCGCACTCTCCCACACTGATAGTAGAACAACTTGTTTAAGCTTGCCATCGCATGTGTTAGTTTGAATTCTTGTGACATTCTTGCTCGGAACTGCATGTATATAAGCTCTTTATCTGTTGAATAAAAGTTACTTGCATTCACCTCGCCTCTCCGTTAGCACCTAACAAATTAGCCGTGAGAGAAAATGAATGTTCCAGTAAATGAGTAAATTTTACGAAGTTTTGTCTGGTAAGACATAAAATTGGAAAAGCTATTTAATAATCTTCACATGTTCTTGAACAGATCTAGATAGTTAGGCATATTGATTAGAAATATTGTTATGCATAAGATCATATTATCAATATACAGGATATGGAGAGAAAAGTAGTGATCTTTACTTATACCCGAAATTATCCACCAACATTAAGAATGCTTATCTTATGAAGGATAAAATATAATAATTTCAACTATAGATGATATATAGTTATTTTTGAAGGCATCTACATTCTGTTGTTACAAATACTTGTATTTCTAAATACTTAATTAAGCTCTCCTCAGCAAATATCCTAACATTCTGTACCAACCGTGTTTCACACAATTGTACATAATTCCTTTTGTATATATTATGGTTGTATCTTCGCTCTTCCCTCGCACTAAAACGAACATGAAAATTCAAGTCTGGTTTTTCCTCTGTGATTTTGTCTGTCTTGTGAACTTGTCATGTCCTGTTGCCTTGAGGTTTTGTATATAAGGAGAGTGTTCCACAACAATATAACTCAGTCGTTTCCAATCTGCCTTTGATTTCACAACTCCTCTCTCGGCCCGTCACATTGGTGACCCCGGAAGTGGACTCGCTTCCACCGCCTTCCACCCCCACCCCCTCGCCCCTCCATCGTTGGTACTATGACGGACTCTACGGCAGTTGGCGCTACGGCCTCTCCATTCAAACTTTCATCGTTTGCCAGCGGAGAGGCGTTTGCTTGGTTTCAGCGCGCAGAAGTCCAGTTTCGTATCAGGGGCGTGACTCGCTCAACCACCAAAGCGGATTATGTTCTCGCGGCGATACCCGAGGACACCTTCCCAGAAATATCCGACTGGCTTTGTGAACAAGGAGACACCCCAATAGCATATGACGACCTCAAATCATACCTTCTGCAACAGTACTCGCCGTCGCCAGCCGCCCGTATAGCAAAGCTTTTTCATCTCTCGCAACAACCGTTGGGGGACCAAGGGGCTTCGCTTGCCCTCAGGGAAATGACCAGTATCGCTCGCCTTCAACCTGCCGCAGACGGCTCTCCTCGTGAGGTGAACCTACTCCGTGCCCTTTGGATACGCCGTTTACCTGAACCTGTGCGCGCTGCCATACCCGATGTCGATAGTTTACCCATAAAGAACTTGATGACCAAAGCCGACGCCCTTATGGACAGCCACTTCAAGACCTCCATCAACGCCTCCACCCCTGACGACGAGGATGCCTATTCAACGTACACCGAAGCTGACATGAATGCCGTAGGACATACACGCCTACCCCGTGACGTGCTGAAGCGGCGCCAAAGCCGCCCACCACCCACCAATCGCTCGCGCCCCAACGAACGACTTCTACAGCCACTTACTACCTCCCATCCACCACAGTTTTGCTACTACCACTTCAGATTCGGGGCAACCGCGAAGAAATGTGCCAAAGATTGTCAGTGGCCAAAAAACGTGTAAGTAGGCCATCGCTTGTGGCGGTGGCCTCCCATGTTTCTAATCTTTTCTTTTTACAGGATGCAGGAACGGGCGTGCGATTTTTGGTAGACACGGGTGCTTGTCGTTCTCTTTTGCCAAGGAAACTCTTCAAGGCACAACGTAGTCTGTCTACATCTGCCGACGTCCGCTTGGTAGCTGCCAACGGATCTGCGATACCCACCTACGGTTGCGAGAGCCTCACATTATCGTTCGGAAACGGTAAATTCAATTGGAAGTTTCTCGTTGCTGACGTCACAATGCCAATCCTCGGTGCGGATTTCCTCTCTCATTTCCACCTTCTGGTCGATGTCGCCCACCGACGATTGGTCAACGCGGACTCGTACTTGTCGACACCTCTTCAACCCGCCCCCTCTAACCTCGCTCTCCACATCAGCGCACCCACGGATGCCTACGCCCACCTCCTCACGTCGTACCCGGAAGTTTTCCGTCCAGAACTTCGCCAAACGCCCACGGTTCCTGCTAAGCACGGTATTTATCACCATATCAAGACGACGGGACCCCCAGTCTTCGCAAAATTCAGACGTCTGGCACTGGAACGATTGGCAGCCGCCAAACAGACGTTCGCCGAAATGGAGAAAATGGGCCTTTGCCAAAAGGCCTCCAGCCCATGGTCGTCACCCTTACACATCGTTCTGAAGAAAGACGGCTCCCTCCGTCCGTGCGGGGATTACAGGCGCCTGAACATGCAAACAGAACCGGATCACTACCCCCTCCCAAACATTGCCGATGTAACCTCCTACCTGCACAAAGCAAAGTTTTCTCTACGCTCGACCTCCTGAAGGGGTATTATCAGGTGCCTATGAACCCAGGAGACATCCCCAAGACCGCCATCACCACTCCGTTTGGCACATACACCTTCAATTACTCCTGTTTTGGCCTTCGTAATGCTGGGGCAACGTTTCAACGTCTCATGGATGGCATCTTAGGGGACCTCCCTTTCTGTGTATGTTATGTGGACGACATACTTGTGTTCTCCTCCTCAAAAGAGGAACACCTCCGTCACCTGCGCATCGTGCTCGACCGCCTGCAACAAAACGGCCTTGTAGTCCGGTACGACAAGTGTACCTTTGGCGCCAACGAAGTGTCGTTCTTAGGGCACCATATCACTCCTGAAGGAGTCCATCCCCTCCCTGAGAAGGTAGCAGCCGTTCAGAATTTCCCCACGCCCTCGACCGTCAAAGCTCTGCAGGAATTCTTGGGCATGATCAACTATTATCACCGCTTTCTGCCAGCCATTGCCGCCACTCTTGCTCCCCTCTACGCCTCCCTCAAGGGCAAGCCAAAGGACTTGAAGTGGGGTCCCCTTCAAGAAGCGGCCTTCTGCAATGCAAAGAAGGCCCTATCAACTGCTGCGGCTCTCACTTTTCCTATCCCACACGCCCCTCTCCTTCTCTCCACCGATGCCAGCGACGTCGCTATTGGTGCAGTACTCGAGCAGGTGGTCAAAGGCTCGCCCCGCCCATTGGCCTTCTTCAGCAGAAAACTGTCCAAGGCAGAATCGGGTTATTCTACCTTCGATCGAGAATTGCTGGCGGTGCACCTGGCTGTCCGTCACTTTCGCCATTTCTTAGAAGGTACGCCCTTCGTCATTCGCACAGACCACATGCCTCTGGTGCACGCCTTCACTCGACAGTCTGACGCCTGGTCCGCCCGTCAACGCCGACATCTCTCCGC
Source organism: Palaemon carinicauda (assembly GCF_036898095.1). Lineage (NCBI taxonomy): Eukaryota > Metazoa > Arthropoda > Malacostraca > Decapoda > Palaemonidae > Palaemon > Palaemon carinicauda. Next base: position 12,579,366 of record NC_090761.1, read on the forward strand.
CGTGGCTGAATACAACTGCACCCTCCAATACGTCCCTGGGAAAATGAATCCCGTTGCCGATGCCCTGTCAAGAAACACGTTGGCTGCCGTTCAACTGGGATTGGATTACAACGCCCTGGCTGAAGCCCAACGACAGGATCCAGAGTATCAAGCTTGTAGGACATCCTGCACGTCCCTCCGTTGGGAGGATTTTCCCCTCGAAAACTCCAACACCACCCTCCTCTGTGACGTCAGTACTGGTAGACCGCGACCTTGGATTCCTGCTCCCATGCGCCGACAGGTGTTTGATTTCATCCACGGCCTTTCACATCCCTCGTGCCGTTCTACTGCACAGCTGCTGAAGGCAAAGTTCATTTGGCATGGCATTTCTAAGGATGCTAAGGATTGGGTCCGTGCCTGTACTTCTTGTCAAACTTCCAAAGTACATCGACACACGGATTCAGGAGTGGGCACCTTTCCTCAACCTCAGCGTCGTTTCGCACACATTCACGTCGACGTTGTAGGCCCCCTACCCACATCACAAGGACATCGTTACCTGTTTACCGTCATCGACCGCTCCACTCGTTGGCCTGAAGCCATTCCCATGGAAACTGCAACGTCCGCCTCATGTACATCTGCCTTACTCTCTGGATGGATATCAAGATTCGGTATCCCTGAGCATATTACTTCTGACAGGGGAACCACTTTCACCTCTCAATTATGGACGTCATTAGCGAATCTCCTGGGCATCACCCTACATCACACAACGGCCTACAACCCCGCTGCCAATGGAATGGTTGAACGTTTTCATCGCACCCTCAAAGCAGCTTTGATGTCCCGCTGCAAGGATTGCAACTGGTTTACTCAGCTTCCCTGGGTCCTCCTTGGACTAAGGACCACTCCTAAAGACGCCCTCGACGTCTCGGCAGCCGAAATGGTGTATGGCGACCCGTTGGTCGTCCCTGCCGAGTTTTTTCCTTCTACAACCTCCTCCGACGATCTCCAGCGCATACGTCACGTCGTGGGAAAATTTACTCCGTGCCGCCAGACTTACAAGCCCCCAGCGAAGCATCACATACCAACGGACTTGCACTCTGCAACGCACGTCTTCCTGCGCAACGACACCAGCAAGCCACCGTTAACGCCCCCTTACACGGGACCTTACCTTGTGATCCGACGCAGTCCGAAAGCATTCCTCCTAAACATTCGGGGCAAAGAAGACTGGGTCTCCATTGATCGTCTAAAACCTGCTTATCTTCTGCCAGATGACCCGCCTACAGTTCGCCTCTCTAGATCAGGGCGCCCTATTTAACATGTACAGTATGTCATTTTTAGGGGGGGAGCCATGTACCAACCGTGTTTCACACAATTGTACATAATTCCTTTTGTATATATTATGGTTGTATCTTCGCTCTTCCCTCGCACTAAAACGAACATGAAAATTCAAGTCTGGTTTTTCCTCTGTGATTTTGTCTGTCTTGTGAACTTGTCATGTCCTGTTGCCTTGAGGTTTTGTATATAAGGAGAGTGTTCCACAACAATATAACTCAGTCGTTTCCAATCTGCCTTTGATTTCACAACTCCTCTCTCGGCCCGTCACAATTCTATACAACCACCCTGTGATTGCATAACGGTAAAACGACCCATAAAATCCGTCTAATAAAAATCCGTATCCGGTTCCTTATTGCCTCCAGCATCATGAACTTCAATGGGCTAAACATACTTCGAGAATTTTAAACCGTCCGGAAGTTTTATGAAGCAGGATTGAGTCACCTGGGGAATTTTCAAATAAATTTTTCTTTTTTGATTGAACAAAATCGTTCCGCTTTCGAAGAAACGTATGTATTTCATCTTTTAAAAAAAGAAAAAAAAAGGACAGTGAAATTGGTGAAATTAAGACAGTGAAATTAGGTAAGTTAATAGGAATTCCTTATATTTGTACATAATACTATTATTATTACATGCTAAGTTATAACCCTAATTGAAAAAGCAATATCATCAGAATACTATAAGAACAAGGGCTCCAACATGGAAAATAGCCCAGTGAAGAAAGGAAGTAAGGAAACAAATAAAATAGTGTGCCTGAGCGTACCCTCAAGCACATAACTTTAACCCAAGACAGTGGAAGACCATGGTGCAGTGGCTATGGCACTACCGAAGACCTGGGAACAATGGTTAGATTTTAGAGTGTCCTTTTCCTAGAAGAGCGGTTTACCATAGCTAAAATCTCTTCCACTCTTACTAAGAGGAAAGTAACCACTGAACAATTACAGTGCAGTGGTTAACCACTTGAACGAAGAAGAAATTTTAGGTAATGTAAGTGTTGTCATATGTATGAGGAATGACGCTAGGTCCTGAAAAGGTACCCCAATAAAATATGTATCATTATTCAAAACTATGATATCATCATAGAAGAAAGAAACCAAATATCTCTACTAAAAGAGACTACAATGATATATGATTAAAGCTTTCGTGTCTAAATATGCTGTTATAAAAAAAATTATGCTGGACTAGCAAGATATTCGGAACAAGATTTAAATGAAAAGGATACGTTAAGAAACTAGCAACGTTCGCCAATAGCAACAAAAGTTAATTGAAAATAAATGGATATATCATATTTAATGAATAAATATTTATCTCTTTCGAAATTGCAACATAAGCTAATTACAACTCACAAAGCTATAGAAATGATAATGATGGGGTTTACAGTAAGAGACCGAAAAATAGCAACATGCATACGAGAACAAGAAATGAACATGGGCAGGACATATAAGGAGATTGACAGATGATAGATGGACATTAAGAATAACAGAATGTGGCCCGTAAACTACAAAAGAAGCTAGGGAAGGAAGAAAAGAGGATAGAATGACGAACTAGGAAAAATTGCGGATATAAACTGACATAGAAAGACCATAAAGAGACAGGAGTAAAAGGATATGTCTGAGACCTTTGTTCTGCAGTGGACTAGTAACGCCTGATGATTGTATATATATGTATATATATATATATATATATATATATACATATATATATATATATATATATATATATATACATATATATATATATATACATATACATATACATATATGTGTGTGTGTGTGTGTGATTTACAGTGTAAAGGGTAATCGAGTGAAAATTGAAAGACTCTTGATTATGAAAGTGGACAATGTTTGAATATTGAACATTAGCAGTAGAGATTAATTGGATTGGTGTGAACATGATTCCGATACAGAATTGTGTTTTATGGTTATGGTTATTTATTAAAATCTATATATCTAAAGTTAAAAGAGAAGTCAGAGAAAATGGAATGTGGACTAGTACAAGAATGAGTTGGTACAATGAAGAGTAACTGTAGAAGTCAGTCATAGAATGGAAAATTGCAATTAAACCTTAGCAAGATCAAGATATTGAGGATAAATAACAGATCAGGTAGAAAGGAAAATATTTGGTAATATTAAGGATGGAAGAAAGACACCATTTGATTTATAGTTATTCAGAACAAATGTAAATGATGGTGGAAGATTGAAGGAGAGAGATTTAGTAAAGTGAAAAAATGAAAACAGAATAATATGAAGAAAATTTTGGGAAAGTTGGGTCGAATATGAAAGCTAAAATAGAAATATATTATGGAATTGATGTATGAGGAATGAAAATGAAAGAAATCAGGTGTTAAGTACTTAAGAAGAATTGCTTAAACGTTTAAGATTTAAAATCAATTTGGGACCAACAGAGGCAAGGAACAGGAGACCGCCCCCTTATAGTATATATATATATATATATATATATATATATATATATATATATATATATATATATATGTATGTATATATATACAATATATATATACATACATATATATATATATATATATATATATATATATATATATATATATTTATATGTATACACTGTATATATATACTATATATATATATACACTGTATATATATGTATATATATATACATATATATATATATATATATATGTGTGTGTGTGTGTGTATATATATGGGTGTGTGCGTTTGTGTATCAGTCAGTAATGGTGATGATAATAGTAACAGCAATAAACCAACTACAGCAGCAATAGAAATAAAAATTTCGTGGTGAAGGAATTTAACTTTTGCATCAAGAATCTTACATCGTTTATCATCATGATAATACTCATAACTCTTACAGATTAAAAAGAGCTAAAATGTCGGTTCTTATTGAGAAATGGTCCATATTTTTCATTTGCACATGATTGTAATTAAAAGTCGTTATTTCGAGGTAATAAAAAAAATATCTTTTGAGAACAAAGTAAACAATTGTATACAATATACGACTTTTATCTAGCCATTAGAACAAAATATCATAATTTTCTGCATGAAATACAAGTCAAATTACTTATAATGAGATGAAGAGTGTTGCGTTTAATGGCCATAACTAATATAAAGCACACATTTAGCTCCATAAGACAGGAAAATTAAACATTACTTAAACTCAAAATTTGAGACATTAGTCAAACAATGATCTAAAGAAAAAATGTTTCCGTCTGTTTTATAATACATGTTTTAAGAGCTAGCTTAACGTAAAACACGCAATACTCAATGAAATTCAAAACAACATAACTTGGAAAACTATTCTGGTAATAAAATAAGTGAACGTATGAAACATGAATTCCAGATCTAAAAAAAAGTTTCAGTCTTTTTTATAATACATGTTTTAAGAGCTAGCTTAACGTAAAGCAAGCAATACTGGATGAAATTCAAAACATATCTTGGAAAACTATTTTGGTATTAAAATTGATGGACGTATGAAACATGAATTCCAGATGACCTTGCACTGCATTTAACTTTTCAGTCTGAAATCCGAGACTGAAAGACTCGACGATCATTTACAAGCCTGCTAGAGTCGGTCACCTCATTCTGCTACTAATTTTCCTTGATCATCTGACACTCCCTTTTCATGTTCGAAATGTGACCGGAGTTCGACGTCAAGATTTTTTGGTCCTACTTCTGCCTTCGTCGTGGTCTTGATTATATAATTTGATAAAATGCGTCCTTCTAATGAAAACTATGAATATATGCTTGACAATAGGCATATAGAAGCGTGGTCATTGCACGTTGATATATGCAAGAATTATGTAGAAAAATTCGCTGTACTCAACATATAAAAAATCGGTGCAAATTAAAGAAAGGAAAGAAAAATAAAAAAAAGTTTATAGAGAATCAAATGTTTTTAGTGAGCTGAAACTATGCAGCATGGGAAGTTTCGTTATAAATGATATCCTACGAAAATAAAAAGGAAAAAATATTTCAGTATCTTCTTATACTCAGGTGTCGTTCTTGGACAGAGATATAATTATTATTCAGGAATATGTTGATAAGAATAAGGCAGAGGAATAATTTTTAAAAACGTCAGTTGTTGTAGGTTTATTTCTAGAAAATAACAATACTTTAAACCGTAGCATCGTGAAAGACCTCACTTGCATGCAGTGAGACATATCTATCAACCCTCGTTTTTCACTGACAAATCAAATAATGCTTTCCAAGTACAGCATGAATGATTTCTATTTGTGGGACCATTCAATCAGCTTTTATCAAAACGCCTGTTTAATGATTGTTGCTATAAAAAGCCCGGTGTTCAAATGATTTTTTAATGGGTCAGTGGCCTTCATCACCAGTTCATTACACAAGCTACAAAGTCATTTAGAGAGAAGGGTGTTTGCCGTTTTTAATAAAGCAGACGGATTGTGGAAAGCATTTGTGAGCATTCCACGAGAACTCTAGAGCTTTGCGTTAAGCTCTTATCAGTATATAAACAAGACCGATTAATAAACAAAAATACATCGCTACCGAACACCATAAAAATAACTTTATGGAGTTCCCATTTTAGTTAACCTATGAAAATTTTAGCTATTTTTTTTTCAAAAATAAATCAATGAATAAAAAAATAGAACAAAATTGATAAAGTATATATTGAATGAATAGCGTCTCTAAATGTTATATGGGCTTTTATTCATGTTGATGTAATAATATACATACACACATGTATATATATATATATATATATATATATATATATATATATATACACATATATATATGTGTGTGTGTGTATACATACATACATACATACATGCATACATACATACATACATATATATATATATATATATGTATATATATGTATATATGTGTATACATATAAATATAGTTATATATATATATATATATATATATATATATATATATATATATATATATATTGTTTGTGTGTTTACGTTTCAGAATCTGACAAAAACTGAAAGTAACGAGGCTTAAAGTTAAGATGATTATAATAAAAAGAAAACATATAATTTCCGGAGAAAATTATAAATCATTGACTGAATAATGTATTTAGGTGATGATTTGTTTGAAAGGCAGAGTTGTGCAAAGGACGAGTTCAAAATTCAATGATTCGGGTCTATTAGAATGTAGAAAGGTTTTATAAGAAACAATTTTGCATAGAACGGAGAAACCTATTTTTATTATTATTATTATTATTATTATTATTATTATTATTATTATTAGTAGTAGTAGTAGTAGTAGTAGTAGTAGTAGTAGTAGTAGTAACAAGATTAAAAAAGAAATATTCAAACAAACATATGCAAAATCATTGTTACAAAGTTTCGATTGCACTTGTTTACTGTTTCCAACTGCTAACAGTACTTATTATTCTCATTATTGTTATTGATATTACTTATATTTCTTCAAGCCAAGGTGCAATCCACAGTTGGGAAAGCATAGTACTACAAACTGAACACAGAATTCTATCGAATGCGGAGATGTTACAGTTCAAACCATTTCATTATACCAAAAGGGTGAACTGTAATATGCAAAATAACCTGAGGTTTTGCCGAGCACAAGCAACTCTGTATTGATGAAATTTAGGGAACAAAAGAATCCTTGAGTGGATATATTTTCGGTAATAAGAATAAACAATATAGAGAAAATGTGTCTTAGAAATTTCATCAATTAAATCTATAGTAAAGTATTGTTTTTGATCTTAGCATTCAGTACGAAATATATTTACCCTATTGTCAATGCTTCTGAACTCTTGATTGGAAATTTTATTTAAATCTATATTATTATTATTATTATTATTATTATTATTATTATTATTATTATTACTTGCTAAGCTACAACCCTATGAGGAAAAGCTGGATGCTATAAGCCTAAGGGCTCCAACAGGGAAAATAGCCTAGTGAGGAAAGGAAATAAAAAACTAAAAGCGAAGTTTAAGAACAATAATATTAAAATAAATCTTTCACATATAAACCATAAAAATTTCAAAATAAAGAGAGGATGAGAAACCTGATAGAATAGTGTGACCAAGTGTACCCTCAAGCAAGAGATCTCTAACCCATAAAAGTTCTTTACATAAGCATTTTTAAGTTTATTCACGCTTATACGTATATAAAAGAAATGTAAATCAAAGAAACTACACATAAAGTCTCGAGGCATCAAAAAGACATCGTGTTAGGAATTCGTAAGTAAAGAAAATATATACTTCAAAGACATAGCAGCCATGAACGAGAAAATAACGAGACCCTCAAAGAAATTTCAATAGTTTTCACGGTCAGAGCCCAGAAGGTGAATGAAAGTCAAACATTCGAAAAAAATACCAACTAATGCAAGGTTTTAACTCACACGCACGCACACACACACACACACACATATATATATATATATATTATATATATATATATATATATATATATATATATATATATATATATATATATATATATATATATATATATATATGATACATTTTGCACATTTAGACGTGTTTTTCATATTCAAATAAGCCATATATATTTTTGATACATTAATGTCTGGATTCTCTTAACCACCTCGGGATCAGAGCCCCAGGCGAAATCACACAAAGACAAGAGCTTGTGTCCGGCAGGGAATCGAACCCTGGTCGGCAAGCTTGTACAGACAGTGACTAAACCACTTGGCCAAGTGGTTTAGTCACTGTCTGTACAAGCTTGCCGACCAGGGTTCGATTCCCGTCCAGACACAAGCTCTTGTCTTTGTGTGATTTCGCCTGGGGCTCTGATCCCGAGGTCGTTAAGAGAATCCAGACATTAATGTATCAAAAATATATATGGCTTATTTGAACATATATATATATATATATATATATATATATATATATATATATATATATATATATATATATATATATATATATATATATATATATATATATCTGTGTGTGTGCGCGGGCGCTAGTATATTTTAGTATAAAAAGAATAAGAAACTTTGTTTTGTATGGCAAATGAGAATTTTTTATGTTATGACCTATAATTGTCCTATTGTTTCAAGTTTAATCACTTACCTGTGACGTTAGAAATGCGAATTTCTGTGGGAGGAAAAAACTTTTCATATTGATTACTTCCTTTTGTTGAATTGAAGATGAAAGAGTGCTACCCGGATGTCCACTGACGTAAGAGCATAGTTTTTAATAAAATTTGAAACCTTAACTAGCTATCTAACGAGGCACGCTGTAACAGAGGCACGTAATCTATGGGATAAAATTGTTCTTCGTTAAAGTGTTCTGACAGTAAAAAGTATTTACCTTGGTATGGTAAAGAACGTGAAAAAATAATAAAGGTAAATCAAACATTTCGAACATATGATGTAAATTGCTTTAGAAACCTCTATAGTGTGGTTCTTTTTTTAATATCCTACTTGTTAGTTTAATGTTTTAGAATAAGATAAAATGGCTACAGTTAGGGCTATTTTCGAAATGAAAATTGTTAGTTTGGTAACTACAGGATGAAAAGGTTCACTTACAAAATTTAATTTCACCACCGACATTGATATATAAATACACTTTTTTTTAGATAGATATGTAAATATACACTTCCAATCACTTGGAAAGCTATATAGAATTACAATTGCAAATGTTATGTTAGTGTAAAATAAATTCTATCAACGAAGATGAAGGTAATTATTTTGATGGCAGCAAAGTTATATTCCCTAAGAATGTGATGAAGAATAGATCTGTCCCATGGCACTTCTAATCTTTCGGGGTAGCCGACATAAAAAAAGAACAATAGGGACTTTTCTGCTCTTTGCCCCTCCCAGCCTGACGAGGGATTCAGCTGAGTTTGGTTTGTACTGCTAGGGTGCCACAGCCCACCCTCCCCCATTATCCACCACAAATGAAGCTTCATATGCTGAATCCCCTATTGCAGCTACCTCAGCGGTCACCAAGTTGACCGGGGGACGCCCAGCAGCGCCTTCAGAATAAGACAAATCAGTTAATAAAGATCAACCATGTTGTAGGAACTGATTAGAGTTTGATGCTGGTATCATCATAATTACTGGAAAATAAAAGTTACTAATTCCAATCGTCTTGTCTAAGAAGTACATGGGAAATTCAGAAAATTCATTCCAGAAGAATATCTTAGGTGTCTTATAGAAGTTATAATGAACATTTTTCCGGGATCTTTAGATGTTATTAAGAATCTTTATCGTATCCTTTGACGAGAGGTATCATTTACTGACTTTGGAGGTTTTGTAAATTAGCCATGCCTTTACCCTTTATTGGCTAAAAAGGGAATATTAACAAATATACCTGTATTAAAATAGATGTAAAGTAGTAATCTGTTTTAGGCATTCCATAAGCTTCTTACAGAGATTATTTTGGAAAATTCTGGTTGTCAAATATGAGCATTTAAGTCTCTCTAATATTTAGTTGGGATTTGGGATTAATCGATGATTTTTTTTTAAGGTTAGGCAATCAAACATGTTTTTAGGATTATTATTCATTGAACATACAAAATTTGGTCATTAGACCAGAGTTGAGGGTTCGATAAACTGGAACGAAGGGACGATTATTAAAGACTTTGATTAAATTTCTTGGACAGATGATAGAATAGTTTTTTGGTCAGATTTTATTGTTTATTTTTTTTTTTATCAATAATGTTTACCGTTGGTAGATATGGATGGAAATATGTTTTTTCTAAGTTTGAGAAAATGCAGAAGGGGTGTTTTATATAGGATAAATATGAAATATATATTTTCATGTTACTGTTATTGAAATATTTTATTTTAGTTGTTCATTGCTTTTCTTGTAGTTTATTTATTTCATTTTTCCTTTCCTCACTGGACTATTTTTCCCTGTTGGGGCCCTTGGGCTTACATTATCCTGCTTTTCCAAATTTTGTAGCTTAACTAGTTACAACAACAACAACAACAACAACAACAACAACAACGATAATAATAATAATAATAATAATAATAATAATAATAATAATAATAATAATAATAATAATAATAAATAAAAAAACTTCCACGAAATTCCTTTTAGTACGATCGACAAGAAATCATGATAGAGAGCATCATGAATGATTGGCGTAGCTTTTTTGAAATTTCATGATAAAGAAAGCTGGATGTTAAGTTTAATCGAAATGCAAAATGATGAGATCATTCAATCGTTTTAGCAATTCGCGTGTGTCTGATCGGATATGGAATTGGAACGAAAATCAATTTCTCTCTGGATATAATCCAGCATCACTAAAGCGATCAACCGCTCCAAAACGGACCAACTTGATTCAGAATCGTACCACAATGCCGCGTTATTGCACCAGTTACTCTATTAATTTTTGTCCGAGCGGAAAAGTTTCCTCTCTAGATTCAACTCTAAAGTCAGTCACTGAAAGGGACGAGTAGTATAGCAAATACAGTATAGTATAGTTCAAACTTGCAGCAAATGTTTATATGTTGAATAGGCTGACATAAATCTTTTTTATATTTTGATGTTGGTACTGTTTTTGAAATATTTCATTTTAATTGTTCATTATTTCTCAAATCGTTTATTATTTCCTTATTTCTTTTCCTCACTAGGATATTTTTCCCTTTTGTAGCCCTTGGGCTTATATCATCTTGCTTTTCCAACTAGGGTTGTAGCTTAGCTAGTAATAATAATAATAATAATAATAATATAATAATAATAATAATAATAATAATAATAATATGCCTCCGGTATTGATGGGTGGAGAGTTTATATCGAGCAAACTTGTGAAAGTTATTCATTATCATTATTCTATTTCTTTTAATTTGGAGTGGAGCTTACAGTTCATTGACTACTGGACATTATTATTATTATTATTA
>NC_090761.1:12595497-12602997 GCF_036898095.1 Palaemon carinicauda
GTATATAGAAGCTATGAACCACCTTCCGGTAAATATCAAACCGAATTTTTTGAAGGAATTTAAATGTCAATTGAACACGTGATCCCCCGTTTCAGTCTATGATTCGGGTACTATCATGCGTCACTGATGTTCATACCAAAGTTGGCAGGTTTAACGGTACATTGCCGCATGGTTAATAAACTTGCCGATATTCGTACCAATCCTTTTACCTTTTTTAAAAGAGTTATTGTCATGATGCATTTCGTGATAAGAGTGAATAAAGAAGCCGGAGTTTTTTTCGCTTTCTGAAAAGTGTTCTCCCAATCTCTTTCCAATACTATTCATCTCACTGTATTCTTTCCTGAATGCCATCTTCATATATCTGTTTTGTTTATATGTTCATTTCTCCATTCCTGCACAAGTGCTTCCTCGCCATATGTTCTCTTGAAGTAATACCACTATCACAGCATGAATGGATTTCCCATTTGCCTGAATGTAACAGAAGCAAGAATTTAGACAAATTCTCGTCCGCAGTCTTGTTTCATTGTCTTTTTTTAGGAAGTGGGAATAAAACTAGATAACGAGACTTTTATATATACAGTGTATATATATATATACATATATATATATATATATATATATATATATAGAGAGAGAGAGAGAGAGAGAGAGAGAGAGAGAGAGAGAGAGAGAGAGAGAGATAGAGAGAGATATGTGTGTGTGTATAGAGAGGTATATATATATATATATATATATATATATATATATATATATATATATATACATATATATATATATATATATATATATATATGCATATATATATATATATATATACATATATATATATATATATATATATATATATATATATATATACATTAATGTACCTTCCAGTAATAGGGTGACGCCAGAGACAAAACAAGCTATAATTCATTGACACTTCCTTCTACAAGCTTTTAAATCTTAGATAAACCTGGGAAAATACATACATAAGACCAGTTTAAACAATAACGTGGAAGACAAGGTAGAAGCATGTCAAACTCTATTCACAAATGGTGACATTCACTTTTGTTTTTGAGTGAACTAGTGTCAACTTTCAACAACATAAAGGATCTTCCATTATACTCCTTTATATTTAGGTACGTTACCGTCTTCCATCCTTCCTATTCTGATATTATATTTTTGGTATACCTTCAAAGTTTCCCTTAGTCCGACTCTCTATTACTGAGAATTTTCTTCTCTTCCAAACCTTTTTAAACTTTTTCACTAGGTTAAAGGTGTCTGGTTTTAGTTCCAGTTTTATCAGAATAGATGCTCACCGGAACGTCAACCGGGTAAGCCCAACCCCCACTTGTGGTGCTCAACCACAGCGGTGGCCTCCACAGTAAACAGCTTAAACTCAAGGTCATTGGATGGGATCGATCTGCCGCCATGCGAATGCTAGGCAAACACGTTACCACTGTACTAGCCAGGAGCCTAGTTTGTTTTCATTATCTCCAATCAATGCCGTATTACCAATAGTTCTATATTTCTTCCTTGACAGATTATCTTATCCTACAAATTCGAACTTGATCGAATTACAAAAATTCCTAATTTAATTTTTTTTTAAATTCCTAATTTAAATTTTTCACATTAATCAATGCATGATAATGTTTAACACTCAGTAAGAAATATTAAGAAATAACAGCGTTTGCAACCTTTCATCTACATATTATAACATAAAAAACCATTATAATTACTTTACTTTATGCTGTCTTAAGCATTTTGAAGTCCATGTAATTGCATTTAACTCTCATAACAAAAACTTCATCCACATATCTTCTTCCCTGAGTAAAATCATCCTGTTCTCCCCAAACCCCCAACTACAAAGCAAAAAAGAAATTTCCCATGTATCTTAACTTTTTTAATTAAGGTCCTACGATGGACCTTACCTAATATGCAAAAGAATATTAAACTTCTGTCTTACTTTCTAGATTGCTCCACCTTACCTACGACTTGGGGTCTTTCGCTGATACCCAGTAAGTACCCTCTATTTAAGTTTTCTATATTAGGATTACTTTTAAACCAAAGGATGCTTAATCCTTTCGCCCATACCAGTGCACAATAATTTATGCTGAATACAAATTGTTGGTCTCATGCCCTTTGAGCATTTTTCATATCATCTATTTATATAGTCAGTGCAAAGACTCCGAGTGAAATAAGGCCCACCCCCATGATGACGTCATAGCTAATCATGATGTCTCCTTTGCAAATTTCAAACCATGCTGACTTTAACGGGATGTGTTGTTACCTTGGTAACGTGGTAGACAACGTGATTGGCTATGACATCATAAGGGGATGGGGCTTCTTTCGCCCGGAATCTTTGTGACGACTACAGTCATGTATAAAATTACTCGCTGTTATTGCACTGTATCATATCTTAAGAAGACGTAGGCTTAGGTAAATTTTATAAGAAATCATAATGAACGAGCGTTTCCTTATTTACATCTTCCCTTACATATTTACGGGAATCAATCTATCTTTTATCTGAATTACACTTTATCATTAAATGCACCCTTATCTTATCGTATCATATATGATTATGCATGGACATAAACTAATTCACCTTCCCATCTTCTATTTCTTTCAATTTAATATTATAGCTAATCTTGTATAGCATCATAATAAAAGGAACATGAACATACTTGAGAAATTAACCCTAGATTAAAGGGGAAAGAAATTTCCAATCGAACCAAAATGAAAAAAAGAGGGGTTCCGTATAAACTTTTTCCCTCGGATAAGCTCACCTATTTCACTAAATAGAAAGTCATCTTCGCGGGAGGATTAATTAATTCAGGTGTAGATTAAAGGGGAAAATTTTTTATTTTCGAACCAAAATAAAAAATAAAAATGGGGTTTTATTTAAGATTTTTCCTTCGAATAAGCTCACCTATTTCACTAAATAAAAAGCTACCTTCACGGGAGGATTAATTTATTCAAGACTAGATTAAAGAGATTAAAATGTAATTTTCGAACCAAAATAAAAAAATGGTGTTTTATTTAAGATTTTTTCTTCGGATGAACTCAGCTATTTCACTAAATAGAAAGTCACCTTCGTGGGATTATTAATTTATTCAAGTCTAGATTACAGAGGAAAAAATATTATTTTCGAACCAAAATAAAGAAATAGGATTTTATATAAAATTTTTCATGCGGATAAGCTCACCTATTTCACTAAATAGAAAGTCACCTTCGCGGGAGGATTAATTTATTCAAGTCTCAAGAATGAAAACTTAATATCGCACAAATGAGAAAGCAAAGTGGAACGTCTCCCATTAAGAGATCTCAGAGAGAAGTTGAGATTGCTTTGGAGGACTTTCAAGTAATTATTCCTTCCAAAGCTTCGTGATGGTCTCTCTTAAGTTGATTGCGGTTCATAAATTTTTTAATGTTGACACGAAACCAATTATGGTTACCACAAGAATGACTCCCTTGGGTTTTTATTTCTTAATCAATAGGCGCATATATATATATATATATATATATATATATATATATATATATATATATATATATATATATACACAATTTTCAGTGTATATATGATAAATCAAATAAACCAATAATTTGTGGAAAATTATATTTATTTTGAACTTTCGAAGGGATCATCTCCCTACCTTTTCAGAAGACCAAAGGAAGGCAGATGGTCCTTTCGAAAGTTTAAAATAAATCTCTTTTTTTTATAAATTGTGGGTTTATTATATTTATATATAAATAAATATATATATATATATATATATATATATACAGTATATATATATATTTATATATACATACGTATATATATATATACATATATATATATATGTGTGTGTATGTGTGTGTGTGTTTGTGTGTTTGCGCGCGCGTGCGTATACATATAAGTTTAGTGGTTGTCCCTTCTAAGGGTAGTCTCCGGAGAAAAATCAACACACCAATCATCTTTTTCTCAACTGAATCAGGGATAAACTCAATACGCATTAAACATCAAGAAAAATTGTTTGTTTCATACGCCTCTACTGAAGGCTCGTCAGCTGTGAATCGTCACCTAATGTGACATTCAATTATTTCTGCAAGTCCTGAATATTATGAGCCTTCTTTTTCTATGCATCTTTGATGCCTTTCATTCAACCCTTTTTGTGCCCTCCTGTACTCCTACCTCCCACCACTTGAGTCATACAATTGTCACATGAATGAATATGGGTAACAAAAAAAGGGATACCAGATAACAATTCAGTATAAGAAAATAGGAAAATTTATGAAGAAAATAAAATCCTAAATGTAAGTTATTGAAACTAAGATATGGCTAAATTTGTTTTATAAAATGGTCAATAAATAGTCGAAAGTGCATGAACATAACTATTGATTTTAAATATTTCAATGAAATTTAGAAATAAATCGTAATATTTCAACCGTCGGTATCAATAGCTAGTATTAGAGTGTTCTAAAAGTTACCAATGGCAGTAATGAAAAAAAAAAAAAATTACAGCTTTTCATGGAATTGCAAGAATACAATATTTAAAAGTTGCCCATGAATGGCAGAGGCAAGGGACACTAACAAAGCAAAGATATTCTGACAATATCAGCGCCTATGCTAGGAAAATGGAGGGTTATTTCAGATTAGACGTCATACTGCATATTTGCTTTTGTATAATACAAAGGTATCAGAGAAGAAGAAGAAGAGAGAGAGAGAGAGAGAGAGAGAGAGAGAGAGAGAGAGAGAGAGAGAGAGAGAGAGAGAGAGAGACCGAACTCTGCGGTAAAGTCTAAGGAATAAAGTGAATAACGATCATTAAAAGTTGCACCGATCATTCTCCAGAAGTTTGTGGTTTTTTTGTCTACACTTCCTCATGGAGAGAAAAGATCTCTTTCTTTCATCGAAACTTTTTTTTCTGTTTCACTGCTCCTAAAGATGTTGTTGCACTTAAGGTACGATTTTTTTATTGCTGCTGAAAAGAGCGGGAGTTAAAAACAGATTTGATAAATCGAAAAAATAGAAATAAATTGTATTTAGTTTATTTATTATTAAAACAAGGAATTCTAATAAAAGTCGGTTATGCTGCTATAAAAACTGGAATTATTCTATTACATTATGCCAATCCAATATAAAAAGTTGAAACTCATTTTCATCATCTGTTTTTGGAAAAAGATTAAAACTAGAATTTGCACCAAATTTCACACCATGTTATATATGATACAATTAATTCTATATCATTTGGTTCTTCTAAATTAAGCTATTAGTTTTTAATTGGTATAATTTGAAGTTCCCTATTAACATGGAAATAAACCTAATTCATTTTACTAATAACGAGCAAAACTGTGATCACTTTATACAGTTCCAATAAAAAAAATAATCACACATCATGAACAATTACTAGATTATATTACATGAAAAAATAACAATGAGGAAATTATGTATTAAAAAGAGCATCCTTTTAAAGAAATATACAAAGAAATATAGATAATATTTTCAATGGGAGAGTCAAGAAATATAATATATAAAAAAGAATATAGTACTCGCCTTTGATAAATTACAACGAGGAGAATATGTCAGGAGCTTATCTTCAATGCCCCGAAATGTCACAAGATCTACACAATTCGTTTCTCATCATTGACACCTTTATCATCCGGGTAGCAATTTCCGATACATTATTTTCCAGCCAAAGGGAAACAACACCAGCCGGAAAACTAGGAATTTCTGTTCATTCATTTTCAAAACCCCCTCCCAATAATACTCTGTCACTGTTTCTATCTGTCTCTTTTGAACGAAAGATTGTATCATACTGAACAGTACAAACTACTTCTTATATGTTATCTTGAAGTTTTTATCCTCTTGTTATTTTCAAGTTTTTTTTTTATAGTTTATATATGCAAGATTCGTTTTGATATTATTGTTCTTACACTTTACTTGTAGTTTTTCCTTATTTCCTTTTCTAACTGGGTTATTTTCCCTGTTGGAGCCCTTGGGCTTATAGCATCCTGCTTTTCTAACTAGGGTTGTAGCATAGAAGGTAATGATAATAATAATAATAATAATAATAATAATAATAATAATAATAATAATAATAATAATAATAATAATAATAAAATATCCAATGTAAATAATGGATATTTATAGGAAACACGTATGGGGAAAGTGGATGAGCTGGGCTAGTGTTAAAAACGAGGAGGAAGACATAAAAGAGAAGTCTGGAAAATTCCACCATTAGGAATGCAGTAAGTATAAGTAGATACAAAGTGGGAATATGAATAATATGTTGGAATGATGAAATAAAAGGTTCGGTGAGAAAAAAAGGATATTACCTGAGGCATTCTAAGAGATTGAGATGGAAATCAAGAAGGAAGTGAGAGAAAAATTAACCTAGTGATATGAATAAGGAGTATTAAGTAAATCAATTTCACGGAGAATGAGCTGCATTTTACTTAAATTGAATGAAGAATTGAGTAATGAACAGATGGATCGTATATTGAGAGATGTAAATGAAAAATATTGTCTGAGATTGAAGGAATCCAGGGTTGATGAAGTGACGTGACGTGTTTATTGTTTATTGACGTGACCTGTTTATTGTGGATCTCAGAGCTTAAACTTGAGCATATGGTCATTACCTTAAATGTGTCCGCTTTTTACCTTAGATTACCTTATATCTTTTCAAATTTCTTTAAATTTGAAGCTGGTAAACCAGAAATTACCTTAGAAATACCTTGAAATTTCCCTCTAAACCATGAAGATTACCTCAAACTAAGGTAATTACCTTAAAAGTTTAAACCCTGATTGTGGAGAACCAAAAATTACAAGGGTATAAAGGGTTAGTACAAGTTTATGAATGTTTGTGAAACGACAATTAAGTACCAAAAGAGCCGAATTGAGGTTGGAGAATGAAAAGACTCCAAGAGTTGGAGAGATTCTCTGCTTTGCGAGTAACCATGTGATTGAACTAGGAATTGTAAAGAATGTATGGGTGATAGAATCTAAAGATATGAGTGAGATAAAGACTTCTGAGATAGAAAGATAAAGGCGGTGGAGTTTATTTTAAGAATAAGGGGGATATATCCTTAGTAAGTATACTCTTATTATTATTATTATTATTATTATTATTATTATTATTATTATTATTATTATTATTATTATTACTTGCTAAGCTACAACCGTAGTTGGAAAAGCATGGTGCAATAAGCCCAAGGGTTCCAACAAGAAAAAATAGTCCAGTCAGGAAAGAAAATAAGGAAATAAATAAACTACAAGAGAAGTAGTTAACGATTAAGATTAAATATTTTAAGAACAGTAATAACATTGAAATAGATCTATCATATAGGCTATAAACTATAAAAAAAAAGAACCTTGTGAGGATAAACAACCAGAGGAGTGCAGGAATCAAGTATTGTGATAAAAATTTACGGGTCATGAATGTAGTGTAAATTAGCCTATGACTGCAAATGATATTGCTGAACGGGGAATGTAAAAAGGAATCTGCGATCCTTTACACTCCAGCTTTTTCGTAT
>NC_090761.1:12607997-12625497 GCF_036898095.1 Palaemon carinicauda
GCACGACGTAGTCTGTCTACATCTGCCGACGTCCGCTTAGTAGCTGCCAACGGATCTGCGATACCCACCTACGGTTATGAGAACCTCACATTATCGTTCGGAAACGGTAAACTCAATTGGAAGTTTCTCGTTGCTGACATCACAACGCCAATCCTCGGTGCGGATTTCCTCTCTCATTTCCACCTTCTGGTCGATGTCGCCCACCGACGATTGGTCAACGCAGACTCGTACTTGTCGACACCTCTTCAACCCGCCCCCTCTAACCTCGCTCTCCACATCAGCGCACCCACGGATGCATACGCCCACCTCCTCACGTCCTACCCGGAAGTTTTCCGTCCAGAACTTCGCCAAACGCCCACGGTTCCTGCCAAGCACGGTATTTATCACCATATCAAGACGACGGGACCTCCAGTCTTCGCCAAATTCAGACGTCTGGCACCGGAACGATTGGCAGCCGCCAAACAGACGTTCGCTGAAATGGAGAAAATGGGCCTTTGCCAAAAGGCCTCCAGCCCATGGTCGTCGCCCTTACACATCGTTCTGAAGAAAGACAGCTCCCTCCGTCCATGCGGGGATTACAGGCGCCTGAACATGCAAACAGAACCGGATCACTACCCCCTCCCAAACGTTGCCGACGTGACCTCCTACCTGCACAAAGCGAAGGTTTTCTCTATGCTCGACCTCCTGAAGGGGTATTATCAGGTGCCTATGAACCCAGAAGACATCCCCAAGACCGCCATCACCACTCCGTTTGGTACATACACCTTCAATTACTCCTGTTTTGGCCTTCGTAATGCTGGGGCAACGTTTCAACGTCTCATGGATGGCATCTTAGGGGACCTCCCTTTCCTTGTGATCCGACGCAGTCCGAAAGCATTCCTCCTAAACATTCGGGGCAAAGAAGACTGGGTCTCCATTGATCGTCTAAAACCTGCTTATCTTCTGCCAGATGACCCGCCTACAGTTCGCCTCTCTAGATCAGGGCGCCCTATTTAACATGTACAGTATGTCATTTTTAGGGGGGGGGAGCCATGTACCAACCGTGTTTCACACAATTGTACATAATTCCTTTTGTATATATTATGCTTGTATCTTCGCTCTTCCCTCGCACTAAAACGAACATGAAAATTCATGTCTGGTTTTTCCTCTGTAATATTGTCTGTCTTGTGAACTTGTTATGTCCTGTTGCCTTGAGGTATTGTATATAAGGAGAGTGTTCTACAATAATATAACTCAGTCGTTTCCAACCTGCCTTTGAGTTCACAACCTTACTCGATGCCGTCACACTATTGTTATTGAAATTACTAAAATTATCATTATTGAAGTTATTATCATCAAAATTGTTAAAAAATATTATTATATAATACTTTCTGACAAATATTTGAAATATCTTCCATGAATATTATATGCACGCAATTATTTTTTTTTTATCAGTAAAATTTTTGCCGAAAAAAATACAAAAGAAATCGGAAAGTAAAACTTTTTTTGAAAAGCTATCGTTTATTCGGTGAGTCAAAGTCAAAGGGTTTATTCTCAACCCTCTGAACGGAATTAAAACTTTTAATTAGGAAAGCAAAGACTTTCGCCTTTCAGATCATTATCTTTGAAGTCTGCTGGTCTCTCTCACTTCGTTTGGAGTAAAGAAAGCAAATGCTAAGAGGTCTTCAGATAAGGGAGAAATGGTAAAAGGATTTATCTGAATAGTAAATAGAGACGTTGATAGAAAATGGACGCAAATAGCTATTGATTAATAGCTATTGCTAATCACATTTACAGTCACGTCGCTATAAGATTATATGTAAGTTTAAAAAATAACTAAAACTGTTCATAGGTAGCTGCTTGGAGGCTACATTAGTTTGAAGTAACGGTTCAGGAAAGGTTGGAGGTTACATTAGTTTGAAATAACGTTTCAGGAAAGGTTGGTGGTTACATTAGTTTGAAGTAACGGTTCAGGAAAGGTTGGAGGTTACATTAGTTTGAAATAACGGTTCAGGAAAGGTTGGTGGTTACATTAGTTTGAAATAACGGTTCAGGAAAGGTTGGAGGTTACATTAGTTTGAAATAACGTTTCAGGAAAGGTTGGTGGTTACATTAGTTTGAAGTAACGGTTCAGGAAAGGTTGGTGGTTACATTAGTTTGAAGTAACGGTTCAGGAAAGGTTTGAGGTTACATTAGTTTGAAATAACGTTTCAGGAAAGGTTGGTGGTTACATTAGTTTGAAATAACGGTTCAGGAAAGGTTTGAGGTTACATTAGTTTGAAATAACGTTTCAGGAAAGGTTGGTGGTTACATTAGTTTGAAGTAACGGTTCAGGAAAGGTTGGTGGTTACATTAGTTTGAAGTAACGGTTCAGGAAAGGTTTGAGGTTACATTAGTTTGAAATAACGTTTCAAGAAAGGTTGGTGGTTACATTAGTTTGAAGTAACGGTTCAGGAAAGGTTTGAGGTTACATTAGTTTGAAATAACGTTTCAGGAAAGGTTGGTGGTTACATTAGTTTGAAGTAACGGTTCAGGAAAGGTTGGTGGTTACATTAGTTTGAAGTAACGGTTCAGGAAAGGTTTGAGGTTACATTAGTTTGAAGTAACGGTTCAGGAAAGGTTGGTGGTTACATTAGTTTGAAGTAACGGTTCAGGAAAGGTTTGAGGTTACATTAGTTTGAAATAACGTTTCAGGAAAGGTTGGTGGTTACATTAGTTTGAAGTAACGGTTCAGGAAAGGTTTAAGGTTACATTAGTTTGAAATAACGTTTCAGGAAAGGTTGGTGGTTACATTAGTTTGAAGTAACGGTTCAGGAAAGGTTGGTGGTTACATTAGTTTGAAGTAACGGTTCAGGAAAGGTTGGAGGTTACATTAGTTTGAAATAACGTTTCAAGAAAGGTTGGTGGTTACATTAGTTTGAAGTAACGGTTCAGGAAAGGTTGGAGGTTACATTAGTTTGAAGTAACGGTTCAGGAAAGGTTGGTGGTTACATTAGTTTGAAGTAACGGTTCAGGAAAGGTTGGAGGTTACATTTATATTACGTAACATTTTCAGGAAAGGATTTTAGGACTGGATAGCTTTTATTCATAATTCCGAGGTAACTGAAAATGTACTGATTGTGTCATATAAAAGAAATATATATATAAAAAAAATAAAAATTCCAGTATAAAGAAACTGTCACTGTAGAAAGACTTGCATTTCTTCATTAGCCCTGTCAAACCTCAGCCAATTTTGCTGTAAACGCAGCAACATTATTTTTAAAAGTACATTATTGGGAGAGTTCTCGTTAAAGAGAATTTACTTGAAATAGATAATGTCTTTCAGAATTTTTCCAAGGCGAATATCTAGAAGAAATAAAAATAATGTGTTCCAGACTGTTATTTTATAGTTATGCATGACATCATTTAAAAAATAGTTAAATGTTACATAATACGAAATGTAGGGGGCTATTGTAAACATAGACTTGAAATACTCGAAATCACCGATAAAAATTCTCACGGATATCAGAATATTTTCAAAAACAATTTTAGAATAAATAGAAATAATGTATTCCACATTCTTATTTTCGTTTTATATATGACTCACGGATATCAGAATATTTCTAAGGCGAATATATAGAAGAAATGAAAATAGTATATTCCAAATTGTTATTTTCTAATTTTGTGTGACATCATTTGAAAAATGGTTAGATATTACATAATATGAAATGAAGGGGGCTATTGTAAACATAGACTTGAAATGCTCACAATTTATGATAAATATTCTTACGGATATCAGAATATTTTCAAGACGAATGTATAAAAGAAATAAAAATAATGTATTCAAAGTTATTTCCTAATTAGGTATGATATCATTTCAAAATTGTTTAAATATTACATAATACAAAATGAAGGTGGCTATTATATTATTGCTTACAATAAATGATAAAAATTCTCACGGATATCAGAATAATTTCAGGACGAATATTTAGAAAAAATAGAAATAATGTATTAAAAATGGTTATTTTCTAATTAGGTATGACATCATTTAAAATTTTTTTAGATATTACATATTACAAAATCAAAGTGGTTACTGTAATTTTAGACTTGAATTACGCACAATTACTAAAAAAGTATAGAACTTGGATACATAGTCATAGGTATTTGTAGATACAAGAGACATGTAATTCAGCCATTTCCATTAGGACTGTAAATGCCCCAAGATCAGAGTTGGAACCTTACATTCTCTCCACGCTAAACGGAAAGTTTCAATTAAAGTCACCTCAATTGGACTTTCCTTCTTTTCTACAGTCCGTTCGATAAATGTTTTGAGAAAACAATTATCTAAAACTTATTACGCATTGATTCATATATAAAGAATCGGTTCGGATTGATGAATAGAAAGATTGGGGATTTATCAAGATACAAAGTTACTCGTATTGTTTCATTCAACATGAAGATATTTAGAAGCAACTGTATTACTTTCAGTTTATTTAAATATACGAAGTCGTATATGGCGTACAAATATTGCAATATAATTAACACATTTTTTTCAGAGTTAGGTAAAGACATTCATCACTGGGGAAAAATATATTTATAGTTACCTAAATTGGATGTACGCATTCACTAATATGTTATTAGATTAGTGTAATCATAACATTATAATCTCTCAAATAATATCAAAACATCCAGCAGGCTTTCATTTTATAACATTTATATAATTATCAAAACCATACATTGGTTAGGTGAATGACAATATCTTTATTCTTTATTGCTTAGAATCTTCAGTTTGTCCCATTAAGCATATTCACTCAAAAAAAAAAATTTATATATATATATATATATATATATATATATATATATATATATATATATATATATATATTGTAATAATTGCAAACTTATGAATGTACAGAACGGAAACAGAAATCATTCTGTTATAATTTAAATGTTCATTCATTACTTTTGAAAAAACATGAGAATGGGTTTTCTTGATCCGGTGGAGTTCACTGTGCATCTTTAAGCGGTGCAAATATTCTCTTCTAAATTCAGAAAAAGTTTTAGCCGTTGTTTGCATATACAGTACGTGTCCACGCCCTCACAAACACACACACACACACACGCCCACGATTATTTTGCTTACGCAGTATAAGCGGGAAGAAATGGGAAAAGGGCGTTCTATTTTAGCAATTGGATTAGCTCGCGTTTATCATTTTGACTTTTCAAATACATTATCAATATAAGAATATCTAAAATTGTACAAAATTGACGAGAGAAAGAAACCTATTTTACTTAATTCACTTACTTAATTTTTACCGTAGCACATTAAGATTAGCGTAGAGAGTATCTTTCTCTCTCTCTCTCTCTCTCTCTCTCTCTCTCTCTCTCTCTCTCTCTCTCTCTCTCTCTCTCTCTCTCTCTCTCTCTAATGGCTTACTGAGGAAGTCATACTAGATTTTCGGTGATCCATCTATCCTGAAGAAATGGATTAATTCTTTCATTGTATCTTGTTTCGGGTATTGTTCTCCTGTCTGGTCTTCAGTCGCTGACTCTCATCTTAATTTGTAGGAGAAAAACATGCTGCCTATTAAATTTCTTATTGCTGATCTGGATACTAATCTCTGGCAGCGTTGTTTCATGAGTTCTTTGTGCATGTTGCATAAGATTTTTCATAATACTGACCAGCCTTTGGATTCATATCTCCCCTGACGGTACCATCGTGTACGTAGTACCAAGTATGCAGTTTTTATTCCAGCTGTGACCAGATTGGGGAATGATCTTCCAAATCTGGCAGTTGAGTCGATGGAACTTCAGAAGTCCAAAACATGTATCGAAAGTTATGTTGAATAGGTTGACATAGTTTCTCTTCGTGAGTCATATATGATTGATTTATTTTAGAGTTGTAACTGATCTTAAGATATTTTATATCTTTAATTCTTTATTTTTCATACATAGTGTATTTATTTCTTTATTTTCTTTCTCACTGTGTTATTTTAATTGTTGGATAACTTGGCCTTGTAGCGTCCTGATTTTCCAACTAGGGTTGTAGCTTTGCTAGTAATAATATAGTAATAATAT
The DNA here is from genome assembly GCF_036898095.1 of Palaemon carinicauda. Classification (NCBI taxonomy): domain Eukaryota; kingdom Metazoa; phylum Arthropoda; class Malacostraca; order Decapoda; family Palaemonidae; genus Palaemon; species Palaemon carinicauda. Next base: position 12,614,034 of record NC_090761.1, read on the forward strand.
GAATAATGCATATATGTATATATATATATATATATATATATATATATATATATATATATATATATGTATACATATATATATACTATATATATACAATAGATATATATATATTTATATGTGTGTGTATATAAATGTATACATATATATATACTATATATATACATACATATATATATATATATATATATATGTATATATGTATATTAATACTCATACTATATACAAATATATATACAGATATTTGTCTGTATTCTTAAATGTTTGTATATACATATAGGTAAAATAAGAATATATAAATATATATGCATATGCATATACATATATATACATACATATATATATATATATATATATATATATATATATATATATATATATATTACTAATATATATGCATGCATATATGTGTGCATGTTTGTGTGTGAAAAGGTTAAAGTGATATCCCAACATAATATCGTGGAAGAACTGAACCATCCTGATTTTTCCACTCTCACTGAGGGTTTTTCTTGCTTAAATGTTTAGGTGGAAATAAACATCAAAGAACTTTTAAAATTTCAGCAATAGAACAAAATATTCTACAGTACACTAGAGGAAGACTCACTATAGCATCGTTTACTTGAATTACGTAAACATATGCATTGAATGTTTGGCTTATAAACCATGATAGGTTATATCACGTGCGTGGTGTTCTACCTTTCTTTAAGGGAAGAAAGTTTTTTTTTTCAATGTATAATTAGTAGCTCAAAAGGATAAGTAATTGTAAGACATTTTTGTTCCTGAGGTTTCTATATTTGAATGAGCCTTTTGGCCATTTTGGCCACGTTATCAAAGAATGAGAATTTAAATCTGAACTAGACATGCTGGTATGACAGTAAGATATATGGTAATTTGTATGGGATATACGCGTACCATCTGAGAACACTTTCTAACTGATTCTGCTACACATCCTCTCATTGGAAGTAGGTTACTGATTATGGAAAACTAAAATGAATCATCAATTGGCCAAGTATGCTTTTTTATTTGAATTATGAATTTGTTCCGTATACACCAGCACTGCCACTTGGTAAGTCATTCAGTGCCCAGGTGCAAAAGGGGAAAACCCGGCAGTTGCAAAATGCTCATTATTTTAAAGAATATGTGATTGACAAGATGTCAAGAAGAGTAGAGTTTAGCTTGTTTCTTCTCTTTATCATTAGTTATTAGTTTATATATGAAAGTTCAGTATTATGATTACTTGTATTAATGATGAGGGGAGCTCAATATCTAATTTGAACTTCGTGTACTTTCAGTTTTTATTTCCACTTGAGCAGCCAATCTTTTGTCCAGAAGAGTAATTTCTTATACAGATAACTGCTTAGTGAACTGCATGTGTTATATACACAATGGGGTATAGTTGAAGGCGAAAAAAATGAACACACCTTGATTCCAAAGGGACACTACAGACCTAACAATATTGCTTACAGTGCGCCGTATGAGGTCCACTGACATTATTAAATAGTAACATATGCTATTGACCAGTCAATTATCATGATAAAGATTTCCAAATTACTAGTCTATTCTGTACCTCAAGTCAATAGTCAATATAGGGAATATTCATCATATTTTTCGGCAAGTGAATATAAACCATTACTCAGTCAGTCTACCTCTTGCTGCATGACATAAACTCTCAAGGAAAACAACCGTGGTGTGCAATTAAGCTTGTGATTAGTAACTTTTCCTTGTGAATAAGTAATAGATTTTGTGCAGAACTTTGTGCAGAACTTTTCACTGATCTCATCATTGAGGAAGTACTTAATGTATCTATCAAAAAACTCTAGTGTTCAAGCCCATGGGAAGAAGACTATAGTTCAAACAAAGACAACGTTGGTACATTCTATGCCTTCTTTCATTTGCATTAGCAGTGGAATTATATACTGTATTGTTCGACGATATCTTCAAGAGACGATGATTACTAAAGAGTTATCCAATAGTAATGTATTTTAACAACCTATTTTATGCCTATGATTATGCTTGTGTTGATATTAATTAGATACGATAATTGTTCATATCCTGGTAATTTATAATTCAAATGGGTAAGTATATATTTTCGAGTTTTTTATTCATATTTACTTATCCTTTTTCGATGCATACAAAAGCCAAAGCCAAGTCATTCGAAAGGAGGCAACAAAAAAAAAAAAAAAAAAAAAAAAAAAAACACGTTAATAGAAGAAGTTAATCACATCACTAAGCTCTCTTGCTTGATGCAGGATATGATAATTGATAACTCATTCAAGTCCTTGAACGATCAAGTTATTTATAAACTAAGTGAATAGCCAAATGAAATTGAAATTCTTGAGAGTAATTTCACTTTTAAAAATATTGTTTATTTCATCTACATATAATTCAACTTCGTTCTAAAGAATCATGAACGCCGAGAGAAAATTTATATCTCAAGGCTATTATTGGCTTGCCATTGCTCATACATATCTATGTGCTCCACATTGCATGTGCGACAGACGTCAATCGTACAAAATAGTACAAATCCCTTCCATCATCAGACATGGTCAGCAAATCCATATTCTTTATGAATGCCATGAGGTTGAACTTGCTCGTTCAATACACCAATATGTATTAGTCACTTGCCCTTCTGAGTGTGCTAAGCATTCTTGCATTTTCTTATTATTTCGTCACTTACAAGGAGCTTATTATTAGCATTATTACTAATTTTTTTATTATTATCATTGTTATTATCATTAATTGACTCATGGTGTACATCTTTTAAAACAAGCTCCATTACATAAGTGTTAAAGCGTAAACAAAATAAAGAAAATAAATAGGTCATATAAAAAAAAATTACTCCGGCCATTCAAGAAGTTTTTATAAAATAAAATAGGAATCAAGAGCCTACTAGTATAAGAAAAAGAATAATATGATAATGAAGTATTATCAACAATACTTATTTTCGTTTAGCATAGATGCTTCCTCAGTGTTCAAATAATGCGAATTGATTTCAATCTTCACATCAAATATACTTGATCATAACAAATCAGGAAGTAAGCAAATTGTAAGAGAATGGTTGATTTGGATTCTTGTCTTCTTAACCACACAACTTGCTGATCCGTTAAAGATCTCTGCTCAGAATATCAGTTAATATTTGATGTTCGAAAGACTGTGACAGCAGTGTCACGTGTGTACGTCAGTGAGGATTTTTTTTTAACTAATTTTGTTAGGGTAATTTTAGAAGAAATCCTTGGCGCCCAATGTCAGTTCATGGTAAGCAGCAGGTCATTATTTTTCTTGATTTTCGCTGGTGCTGAACAAAATAACCCTTGCGCTTTATCATATAGGGGAGATGGTAATATTTTGCTGGCCAATGTTGGTATCCCGATATGCTCCACTTACTTTGATAGCGCTGGTTATAAAATCGAAGCCATGCTTATAAGCTCATATGGCGATGACTTGGCAAATCCGCACTGCTTATGTTTTGTTATCAACTTCGGTGATGTATCGTGGCACCAGGTGAAAAAAAAGGCGAAAACCTAGGCATTGGTTTAAATATGCCTTCACTTTTCAAAAAAGAAAAAAAGATATATAAACAATTCAAGACTACAATTAATTTTTATAGTACTTTCGTTCTAAAATCATATTAGGATTCTAGCATATGTATTTAGAATGTAAAGTTATTTGTCAGCCTGATTTGTAATAAAGGGCTGTATATCTAATACCTCATATAGATTATCAGCATTCTCTCTGTAATGTAAAACGTCCTAATGGTATGACCTACAGTATATTGTGCAATACATATCACAAATTTTTAGTGAATTACATTACTTATTATTTTTGTCGCAAACATATTAGAGCTCGTGCAAGTTAAACACGTACTTGCCATCAATATTTCCTTAAAAAATACATTGAAATCCTCAGAATAAATGAAACGACATAGCACAGTATTGTCAATGTCATCATAGATCTTCAAACGAAATGTTGGAAGAAAATTATGTTACCCAGCACTTGTGGCTGAAGTAGAGAAGTTATAGGGGTGCGTTTTGAAAGCCAATTTTGGTGCATAATATCACTCTTGAGAACAACGAAATTGAGGAATGTCTATTCCGCATACCTTTTCTAGATTAAAACAGTATAAAAACATTCCATTAAATTTCTGCAGTTTTTAATAGTGTTAATGTCTCTTCCTGGTGATCTTCTGGACTGGGGTTCGAGTCCCGCTGAACTTGGATAGTACTGTATATATATAAATGCGTCTGTGTATGATTAACTAATATATATATATATATATATATATATATATATATATATATATATATATATATGTGTGTGTGTGTGTGTGTGTGTGTGTGTGTGTGTGTGTGTGTGTGTGTACGCTCGTGTATTTGTGTAAATTTAGTTATGGTAAGAAGTTCTTCTAAAGGGACATTCCAAAATTAAACCATTGTCTTGGGTAGTGCCCTAGCTTCTGTATCATGGTCTTCTACTGTCTTGAGTTAGAATTCATTTGCTTGAGGGTACACTCGGGGACACTATTCTATCTGTTTCCATATTTATACTCCTCACTGGGATATTTTCCCTGTTGGAGCCCTTGGGCTTACAGCATCTAACTAGGGTTGTAACTTAGCTATTAATAATGATGATTATATCTATCTCTCTATTGAAATATATATATATATATATATATATATATATATATATATATATGAATATATATATATATATATATATATATATATATATATTTACATATATATATATATATATATATATATATATATATATATATATGTATATATATAAATACATATATATATATATATATATATATATATATATATAAAATGCGTCTGTGTATGATTAACTAAAAGAGGCAAGGTATTTCATAGGTAATACTTCAAACGGCAAATTCCCTACTACTATCCCATGTACATTGTTTACACCTTTCATTGAATTGCATGTTTTCTATGCAAAAGAATAATTGGCTAAATGATTATCAAGTATAATCTCTAATTATGGCAAAGGGATGATATAATAATCAAAATTGTTATTCCAAATCAAAGCCAGTTTCCGCTTTCAAATTAATCTCGCGTAATCATGCATGACACGCCCTCGTTAATGAATGCTAATATGCAGGTCTTCATTTACACGTCTTAATCATATTCGATGGCTTTATTAAGTTATTTATGAATTGAATCAGTTCTACTGTCACTTTATAAATAGTACTTTTGAGGAGCTTTGTATTTCGTTTTGGGAGATTATTATTATGTCAAATTATTTTACGCAAAAAGGATTACATGGCTGGTTGGATTTCTTGACAATTATAGCCCAAATTTCTTGACTATGTCAAATAAAGGAAAATAGCTTTTATCATGAGTTAGATATTTCTCAAAACATTGTTAAAATTAATCCCAAGCAATAAATTCTTTCTTTCAGGTAACAGAAATATTTATAAAAAGCACTTCTCATCCCATAAAGAAAGGAATGCTAATTAAACCATTCGACCACAGTAAATGTTATAGTATGTGAATTTCAGACATGAACATTCGATTTTGAGACTAATGATTTAATCTTACTCCAAGGATTATTTTTGGAACTCATACATTCAATATATACAGAAAAAGAATGTTATAAATGGCTGCATTTCCATGATATTATAAAAGATTTCAGACTAATACCGTTTTTCTTGAATGGTAAGAGATTTCCTATTGGCTATGTTGTAGTGAAAGTAGATTTAGGATGAACCTTTAGCTCTGAACCACTAGTTCCCGCTTTCATATCACATAGAAAAAAACAGATTTTGTTTCCGTTTTCGAGCATGTGAATAATATTACTATGAATATTCAATCATTAATTATTAGCAGCAATTTGCATTCAATTTTATAATAAAACAGATAACAAGTTTCGGAACTTTATATTACCTTACTATGTTATTTGCGATCGAATTTTTTTTTTTTTCATCCTATCCAAGTAATTTATTACATGTCCTCGTGTTGTAGGGTAAAAAAGTATAAGGTATTGAACAATCTTAACTCATCCCTCACAGAATTTTAAGCAACATGTTCTCTTAACACATATCTGTAGTTATCAATTTTTCTTTCGGACACGTTTTTTGCTCCTAACAAACTTTGTAATGTAAGCTGAAAAAATAAAAATAGAAACTGTTTAGAGTTTCGTATTCCAATTACTATCGGGCCAAATTACATTTCCTTTAAGCTTCTTACCTAAACTTTAATGAAAATATATTTTCATGCTTTATATGTGATAGAAATCATTAGCTCAATGTATGAATATAGAAACATTTCCAGTGATTCTTATGAAAACAAGACTACACAGTATAACAGGAGTTACTTAGGTTATATAACTAGCCGGATATTTTTTCTCATTTTCCCGCCTCGCCAGGGACTAAATTGACAGCATCTTATTAAAGTTTCCCTTTTAGAGAGAGAGAGAGAGAGAGAGAGAGAGAGAGAGAGAGAGAGAGAGAGAGAGAGAGAGAGAGAAAGAAAGAGAGAGAGAGTCAAATGTCAAATTCAAAACTTCATTTCATTATAAAATGGTTCATATATATACATATATAAATATATATATATATATATATATATATATATATATATATATATATATATATATATATATATATATATATATGTATATATATATATATATATATATATATATATATATATATGATAAATTTTGCACATTTAAACAAAATAAGCTATATATATTAACACATTAAAGTTTGGATTCTCTTAACAACCTCGGGATCAGAGCCCCAGGCGAAATCACTCAAAGACTATAGTATCTGTTCGGCAGAGCTTCGAACCCTGGGCCAGGATACTTATGTGATATTGACCCTACCACTCGTGGCTGAGTGGTATTGTCAATGTCACACAAGTATCCTGGACCAGGGTTCGAAGCCCGGCCGGACAGATACTATAGTCTTTGAGTGATTTCGCCTGGGCTCGGATCCCGAGGTTATTAAGAGAATCCAGACTTTAATGTGTTGATATATATGGCCTATTTGAAATAGATATATATGCATATATATGTATATATATATATATATATATATATATATATATATATATATACAGTGTATATACATACTGTGTGTATATATATATACACATATATATATATATATATATATATATATATATATATATATATATATATATATACTGTATATATACAGTATATATAACGAAAAGAGAGAGAGAGAGAGAGAGAGAGAGAGAGAGAGAGAGAGAGAGAATATACCCTCAAAGTAAAAATTATCCACTGACCCACTGGTGAATGGAGAAGTTGGTAGCTGCCATCCTCTCAATTTAGATTCCCGAGTTCAGTCTTCATGTTGGGTAGAATTTTTATCCAAATTTCAAACGTGATTATGTTTTGATTTTTAAACAACTAGAGAACTTTCTCTTTTTCCATAGACTGACTAAATTCATAGATGATTTATTGGCTAGATTTATCAAAGGATAGCGAAATCTAACCGAGGCCCTTTGCAGCAATAGGTTTAGGAGGAGATGATAATGATTATGATGATAGAACATACGTATTTGGGTGTGTACAAGAAAAGTAACTGATATATTAACTAAGCGTTTTAATTGTTTTTGGATGGATTAATTTTTTTTTTTAAATAAACTTAACATACTCTTGTCCTGCTAAGATATCTGTCTATTCTGTAGTATCTCAATGTTCATTTACTTTATTATATTATTATTTTGTATTTTTCTGATAGTCGAAATGTGAAAAAGGGGGTAAAAAATGATAAAAATGCATAATAACTGTAGTTTATACCAAAAGAACATGTCAAATTTAATTTCAGTTTTTTAGAGGATTCATATTTTATTCCATTTTTGCTATGATGTGACCCAAACAAATGCGCTCGTTGATCAAAGTTAATATCAAACTGCTTTATAATGATTTATATGGTTTTTAAACCTATCCTAGCATATTTTCTATCTGAAATCATGGAAATTGTTTGAACCTTCTACTTTAGTATGGTAGGCTATATGCCTTCGTTAACTGGTTTTTCATGTTGTTATTATGGCCCATTAACAATATCCAGTCCCAAAACTGCTTTTAATAATGGCTGTGCAATATTTATTACGTGTAAAAGGCCAGTAAACACGATGCCAAATTCATGATTTGGTTTAATGGGGGTACAGTAAGTACATTTTGGGAGTATAGGATATATCTGACCTTTTTTTTTTTCTTTCTCTTTTGAGGAAAATTAAAGAAACATGATATTAAGGGAAAATTCTATAAAATCGACATATGTCGTTTAAGAGGAAATTATGACATAAGCCTTATTATTATTATTATTATTATTATTATTATTATTAGCTAAGCAATATCCCTAGTTGGAAAAGCAAGATGCTATAAGCCCAAGGGTTCCAACAGGGAAAATAGATTAGTGAGGAAAGGAAACAAGGAAATAGATAAACTACAAGAGAAGTAATAAACATCAAAATAAGATATCTCAAGAGCAGTAACAACATTAAATTAGGTTTTTCATATATAAACTATATAAACTTCTAAAAACAAGAGGAAGGAAATAAAATAGAACAGCGTGCCCGAGTGTACCCTTAATGATTGAAAACGTCACCCGTCATATTATTATTATTACTTGCTATGCTACAACCCTAATTTGAAAAGCAGAATGCTAGAAGCCGAGTGGCCCCAACGGAAAAAATAGCCCAGTAAGGAAAGGAAAAAAGGAAAAATAAGATATTTTAAGAAGAGTAACAACATAAGTAGAAAAGATATTACAGATATGAATGAAACTTTCCTAAAGCGGTTGATATAACCAAACATTGAGATAATTTCGGGTAATGTTATTGTCCTTTATAATGTTATAAATCCATCCCCGTAATCGACCAATCACTACTCCCGTTTAATACCTTTCATGTCATTAAGAAATGCGTTTGTGTTCAGTGTAATTTCACGTAAACATAATGACACTGAGTGCATTTGAATACTAAATGCATCGGTGAAATTTATTTATGTATCAAATAATGAATAAATTTTATGTTAATGCTGAATACTAAATAAGTGAATTCTATTCAAACACATATGTTAGTAGGTTGGCCAGGGCACCAGCCACCCGTTGAGATACTACCACTAGAGAGTTATGGGGTCCATTGACTGGCCAGACAGTGCTACATTGGATCTTTATCTCTGGTTACGGTTCATTTTCCCTTTGCCTACACTTACACCGAATAGTCTGGCATATCCTTTACAGATTCTCCTCTCTCATACACCTGACAACACTGAGATTACCAAACAATTTTTTTTCTCTCAAGGGGGTTAACTACCGCACTGTAAATGTTCAGTGAATACTTTCCTATTGGTAAGGGTAGAAGAGACTCTTTAGCTATGATAAGCAGCTCTTCTAGGAGAAGGACACTCCAAAATCAAACCATTGTTCTTTAGTCTTGGGTAGTGCCATAGCCTTTGTACCATGGTCTTCCAATGTCTTGGGTTATAGTCCTCTTGCTTGAGGGTACACTTGGGAACGCTATGCTATCTAATTTCTCTCTTGCTTGTTTTGTTAAAGTTTTTATAGTTTATATAGGAAATATTTATTTTAATGTTGTTGCTATTCTTAAAATATTTTATTTTTCCTTTTTTCCTTTCCTCTCTGAGTTGTTTTCCCTGTTGGAGCCCCTGGGCTTATAGCATCCTGCTTTTCCAACTAGGGTTGTGGCTTAGCAAGTAATAATAATAATATATATATATATATATATATATATATATATATATATATATATATATGTGTGTGTGTGTGTATATATATGTGTGTGTGTGTGCATACAGTTATCAGTGATTAGCAATGCAAATGCAAACTTGAGAGCGACACTGTGTTCATTGTTCAAAGCGCCAGAAAGTCTTTGCAGCTCTTGAACAGTTGTTATCCAAACATCTCCCACTGTCGTGGGTTAGAGTTCTCTTGCTTGAGGGCACACTCAGGCACACTATTCTATATTATTTCTCTTCCTCTTTTTATGTTAAAGTTTTTATAGTTTATTTAGGAGATATTTATTTTAACGTTTTTACTGTTCTTGAAATATTCTATTTTTCCTTGTTTCTTTTCCTCACTGGGCTATTTTCCTTGCTGGAGCCCCTGGCCTTATAGCATCCGGCTTTTCCAAGTAGAGTTGTTACTTAGCAAGTAATAATAATAATAATAATAATAATAATAATAATAATAATAATAATAATCTATGGTTCTACTCGAGTTATTTTACTTTTCTATTATTTACCAATTTAAGATAGCAATATTATCAACTTTCCCACTGTTATCCCTAAATTAAGGGGTCGGTTGCCTGATGCGCCCTCTCCAATGCCTTCTATGAAATGCATTCTCTTCCATTGAACCTCTTCTCTCTATATCATCCTTCACCTTATCTCGCCATCTAAGATACCAATATTATCCCGATCTTAAAATTATTGTATAGATAAATCTTTGGGAATTCTTTTTTGCATTACTGTATATTTCCATTACAAAGATCAGTTTTGAATATCTTTCAAATAAGATATTGGATAAAGTTCTTACATGACATATTATCTAAATTTTGAAAGTTAATAAATCCCCAGGTTTTCTAGATACTCGTGTGACTAAAATAAAATAAACACGAATAGCTCTGTTGGGTCTTGAACTTTAGAATAAATTCTCGTTTCTCGAGAATACTATTACTGTTAACTCTTTGATCTTTGATGTACTAAGTATTCTCCCACTTTCGCCATCACAATATCTAGTATTACTGAAACAATTGGTTAAAATATTGAAGTAAAGATGATTAGTATATATTTAGTATATCGAGATTGTTTTTAAGAACGCCATTAATATGTTTGATAAAACACCTGAATAAAGTCACAATCAATCGAATCTATATATAATATTCTTACAACTTTATTGTTTCCTGAAAATCACTTTATACAACAAATAGAACTCCGTTTTTTCTTGTTCGGACAATAGTATCTGCCTCCAGTGCACACACCCACAGAAATACACACACATACACATACGCGATTGAGTGAAAGTGATTGATAATACTGGTGAATGAATGCTACTTATATTTCAAATTAGAATTGAGGGAAAAACAGGATATTCCTTTTTTTTTCTTTTTTTTTCATTTGTATCTCCTTGGTGACTGCATTCCTTATCAATATTGCATGATAATTGATTACTCAGCTTTTTTAGTTATAAAGAGTCTTGTGCCTCTTTTGCAAAACAGTTAGAGCTTCTATGTTATTCCGCTATTAGGTTCTAGCACAGCTTTCGGTCAATTTTCCTGTTTACGGAGAATGTATTCACCTGCATATTCTTCTATGGACAACATGACTCCTCCTTCATCCTCAAGAATATGTTTTAGAGTATGTTTTATATTCGTCAGCAATAATGGGAGGCGCTTTTATGCAACAGACTATAATATATAAATCATCCCCTACCGCCATTCATGTAACC
>NC_090761.1:12630497-12640497 GCF_036898095.1 Palaemon carinicauda
TGCATTGAGCCCTTACTTATTTGATCTGGTCATGGATGTAGTATCACAAGGTATTAGAGATCAGTCTCCTTGGTGTATGCTTTTTGCTGATGATGTTATACTGTGTAGCACTAGGCGAGAGGTAGTAGAAGAGAAACTGGAGGAGTGGAGAAGAGAAATGAAAAATAGAAGATTGAAGATCAGCACCCAAAAGACAGAGTATTTCAGATTGAAAAATGGGGAGAATGGAGAAGTTAGTTTCCAAGGAGAGAAATTGAAAAGAGTTGAAAATTTCAGGTATTTAGGATCAACAGTTGCAGAGGATGGTGATCTGGGGGCAGAAATAAACCACAGAATACAAGCAGGATGGAATTATTGGCAAAAAGTACGTGGAGTACTGTGTGACAGGAAAATAGGGGTTAAGTTGAAAGGTAAAGTACACAGGACCGTTGTGAGACTGGCAATGATGTATGTAGTGGAGACGTGGGCAATAAAGACGACAGAAGAGAAGAAAGTGGATGTGGCAGAGATGAAAATGTTGAGATGGATGTTAGGGGTGACAAGAAGAGATAAGATACGGAATGAGGTACCACAGGAGTTAGAAAATGGAGGTACAGGGAACGAGAAGGAGAGGGGAGACCAAAGGGAAGGTGGATGGACTATATCAAGGATGACCTTCGATCAAAGGGATTAACCGGTGATGAGGTGTGGGACAGAGGTAGATGGAGAAATCTGACCAGAAACATCGACCCCACATAGAAGTGGGAAAAGATATAGACAAAGAAGAAGAAGAAGAAATATTTTTTTATATACACAAATACTGCAATACCACCGTACAATAAATATAGCCATAAATAATGCTATGGAGATTTCTCTCTTATGAAATGTTAAACATAGTGCCTCTCCTACAGAGCCAGAGAGAAGCCGTTATTGCTATGTCCTTAGCAGAGGGAAAAAATTCTATTGCTTTTCCCGTAACCTATTATTGTCTAATGTGCCTAATTATTTAATGCCCATTTATTGATACAATATTAAAGTATCTCTTCATACAGTTAAAATATTAGAACGACCACACTTCCATAGGTAATATATCATTTCATTCTTTGCCCATCTATCATCCGAAATCCCTCTGTCTGCTTCATAGTTTTGAAAAATATTTCTCATTGCGTGAATTGCTCCCCGTCCGTTTTGAATGATGACTGCCATAAAATTCTAAATTTCTTTCTAACTATTTTATAGGACTCGACTCTTTTGCGAATACTTGAATAACTATGAAAAGGGGGGAAATATGGATTTTTTTATGTTTCCTGGCCTTACTGGTTTTTCAGCTATGCCGTGTCTGTGGAAAAGTTCCACTTTATTTTAATGATACTGTTCTTAAAATACTTTATTTTTCCTTGTTTCCTTTCCTCACTGGGCTATTTTCACGGTTGGGGCCCCTGGCTTATAGCCCCTCCCGCTTTTCCAACTAGGGTTGTAGCTTAGCAAGTGAAAATAATAATAATAATAATAATAATAATAATAATAATGATAATAATAATAATAATAATGATAATAATAATAATAATAATAATGATGATAAGAGAAAAAAAAAGTTATTGTTCTTAAAATAGGAATTATTAGACTTTGGTTAGGGGGAAAGCGTGACCATTGGTCATGTCACTTTATCCTAAAATATAATAATGAAAAAGCAGTAACACCCAAGCTTATTCATTTCTGCCAAGGAATGCATAATACCTTCTGAAATGAATGCAACAACTGAAAAACCATCATTTACACGGGAACCAGTGTATTATTTGTATTTATCCAAATGAAATCAATTTCTATTCCTATAATCAGAATAAATCTCTCCTTATAAGATATGACTATCCAAACGATGCTTAAATGCCATAATGCCATTAAGCGAATAATATATTTATACAGTGTATATGCTTTTGACGATGGACTTGATTTTTTGTTTTCTTATTAAACATGCGATGCTGTAGTTTCTTTTGAAGATCTGCATGAAAAGGATCCCAGTGCTTTTGATGGTGATTATTTTTTCGTTCGCTCTTCTGAGGTGCATCTCATAGTATTGTTATGCGAAATTGGTGGGTGGGATTATTTCTGTAACAAAGCCGGTTGCGAAAGGGACTGGAAAGCTATTTTAACTCTCTCTCCTCTCTCTCTCTCTCTCTCTCTCTCTCTCTCTCTCTCCCTCTCTCTCTCTCTCTCTCTCTCTCTCTCTCTCTCTCTCTCTCTCTCTCAAGATGGGTTTTCTTCGTTTTTAACAGTTCAAATTCACAATGATATAAAATATGTGCTATCTCTCTCTCTCTCTCTCTCTCTCCTCTCTCTCTCTCTCTCTCTCTCTCTCCTCTCTCTCGAGATGTGTTTTCTTCCTTTTTAATAGTTCAAATTTACAATAATATTAAATATGTGCTCTCTCTCTCTCTCTCTCTCTCTCTCTCTCTCTCTCTCTCTCTCTCTCTCTCTCTCTCTCTCTCTCTCTCTCTCTCTCAAGATGTGTTTTCTTCCTTTTTAACAGTTGAAATTTACCATAACCTTAAATGTGCTCTCTCTCTCTCTCTCTCTCCTCTCTCTCTCTCTCTCTCTCTCTCTCTCTCTCTCTCTCTCTCTCTCTCTCTGACTGCGTGAACATTTTTAAAGTCACTTAGCTACAAAGAGCAAAATGTCAAGACAAGAGAATCGTGTGTTAAATCTTAAATATTCTTGATATCCTTTTTGATTCTATAACGATAGTTCTCTCGTTGTCCATATTACCAAGTTAGACTTTAGAAAGTTAAACCTTACTGAATTATAAAGTGAACGGTTTTCACTTGAAAATCAAGTTTTCTATATTTGATATTTTATAAGGTCATATGCCAAGCTCAAATTACCAGTTAATCTTGTTAATGAAATACGCTCAAGTGAGCCGGAAAATGTTAATTAGTTCAATTCTACATAGATAAATGCTCTCCGATGAGGTACACTCACTACCGACTGTTCTTGTTTCAAATGGTATCCGGTATTTAATATATATTTTAGAATAATGGCAATTATATATATATATATAATATATATATATATATATTATATATATATATATATGTGTGTGTGTGTGTAATACATACATTTATATATATATATATATATATATATATATGTGTGTGTGTGTGTATAAATATGTATATATATATGTAATACACACACACACACATATATATATATATATATATATATATATATATATATGTATGTATGTATGTATATTTATATGTATATATATATATATATATGTATATATATATATGTATATATATATATATATATATATATATATATATATATATATATATATATATATGGGGATACCTTATCTTGGTGAAAGGGTTTGTACATTGCCATGGTCAGTAAAGCTTCATTAGTCAGGGCTACCCCATACTACAGTAGTTTGGTTGCTGTGCACAATCCGACTAAATTCTCCCACCATCATCAATCTGCAATGGCCAGCGTGGTGATGAAAATGGCCAAACCCAGTTGTGACAAAGGACATTTCTGTATCCTTTGTCTTACAGTGGACCAGAAACGGCTGCATTTGTAGTTGTTGTCATATATATATATATATATATATATATATATATATATAATATATATATATATATATATATGTGTGTGTGTGTGTGGGGGGGGGTAGGTGGGCTGTGTGAGTGCGTTCGTTTAGGTTTGAGTGCATGTTAGTGGGCTCTCTCTCTCTCTCTCTCTCTCTCTCTCTCTCTCTCTCTCTCTCTCTCTCTCTCTCTCTCTCTCTCTCTCTCTCGCTGAAGCATCGTCTATAATTTAATATTCAAGGTAAATATTACATCGATAGTTTCAGTAACTATGTGTTTTAATAACTTTTCAACACTAAAATATTATTAAGATTATAAAAGACTGTATAAATCAGCGATCATATTTATAAGAAAATATACTTTCTTAATCTTCTCCAGATCATGAGCTTTGTGCAATGTTTCATAAGAGAAAGAAACTTTTCCAATTTCAAGTATTAAGGAGCAATGGTCTCAGACACAACAAAGGAGATTTAATTTACTGTGACTTCATTAACTTGTTTTCGAAATCCTCCTAATGGTTCAGAAGTTTTAGATGAAGGTGAAATTCAGAAAAGAAATTGGAAATGTCTGCAAAATGTCTTCAAAGACTCACTTGTTTCGAATTAAAGGCCAATTCTCGAGGCATTTTTTTATTTCTGTGTTTTCGTAGTAATTTGCTGTGCGTCTATAGACATATTCTTTAAATTTTTAGTATGATCAAATATTTATATCCTAATTGCAGATTTTTTTCAAGTGATTAAATTGTGCTGGCCAGTAAATGGATCTCTTGCATTTTTAATGAAATACTTTTTTCAGATTATAGTAATTGTTAGATATTGTTTTTATATGATATGAAGAGGAACAATAACTTTCATAAAAATGAATAAGTTTTTTATTATTATTTTTTTTTATATTCTGATAACAGTATTGAATATTTACTATAGTCCTAATCATCAGATTATCGAATACGTCATATTAAAGAATTCAAGTACTTTACATTTTACGTTATTCTTATAGTAGATTCTATTATTCAGAATGCAATAATAAGTAAAAGATAAGTATTTTATGAAATACAGCTTTTAAAAATTAATGATAAAATAGTTTTGCGGACCTCTCTCTCTCTCTCTCTCTCTCTCTCTCTCTCTCTCTCTATATATATATATATATATATATACATACAGCTGTTTCTAGTCCACTGCAGGAAGAAGGACTCAGACATGACTTTGTCATATCCGTAGTTTAGACCTTGATCATCACTACGCAGCTCACTGCGGATTGATGATGCTGGAAGACGTTGATCTGATCGTTCACAGCAAACCACACAAACACACACATGTATATATATATATATATATATATACACATACAGTATATTTTCAAATAAGCCATATATTTTCTTCGTAGCCAAGTGGTATGTCACTACACATACAAGTTTCTTGGACTAGGGTTCGATTCCCGGCAGGTCTAAAGCTATTGTCTTTGTGTGATTTCGCCTGGGGCTCTGATCCCGAGGTTGGTAAGAGAATCCAGACATTAATGTATAAAAAAAATTGGCTTATTTGAATATGAAAAACACGTGTACATGTGCGAAATTCATTATATATATATATATATATATATGTATGTATAGATATATATCATATGTATATATATATATATATATATATATTTAATTATTCTATTTAAAAAGATTTATGAAGTATTGGGTTATAAGAAGTCATTCCCCCTCCCCACTCCCGACCTCTCTCTATTTCAGTCTCTCTTCTTTGCTTTGCACTTATTTGCTCTGGAATTATTTGCTCTTCTGTCGGGTGTAATTTTTCGGGAATATTAAATATTGCTCAAAAAAAAAAAAAAAAAAAAAAAAGATTCTGAGCCCGAAAAAGGAAATGTTTACATCCGGCCAATATTTCCCAGTTGCCAGAAAATTTCATTTGGTTTTGTATAATTTCAAGTTTGTGGCGTCATTTAGATATTGAAGTGAATTGAGAACAAAGTGTAATATATAAAAGTATTTTTTAATATAAATTCAATCTTATTCTAATAATTGAAAAAAGAATATCAAATTTTAGGTAGTTACACAATACTGTATATATCAATAATTATTTTTTGATTGTGAAAAATTTGAGATTTTTGAAGTAGATGTAGACGAGAAATTTTGAATATATTTGTAATGTCGTGAAAATGCTCCGTTACATGTGTAACTTATAAGAACTATTGTATTTTATCTTGTTTGACTCGTAACAAATTTAAGGTATCCATCACGAAAAGCCTCATAACTATTAATGCAATCACGTTGAATTATTATACATTTATATAATTTCAGTCTTTCATTCAAGTCCTATTGTCATTCTGTGAGAGATTGTGAGAGACTGGTTCTCTCTCTCTCTCTCTCTCTCTCTCTCTCTCTCTCTCTCTCTCTCTCTCCAAGAAATTGCCTTCAGTTAATTATAGATTTTTCAAACAATCATTATATATTTCCCTGCCAATAAACACGTTTCTTATTAGAACTTTTCAAGAGATTGTAGAGTTAGCATCCATCTGAGGATGCTGTAACATTTTATGTTGAATTAAAATCCTTTGGGAAGGAGTGCCTTATCAGAAATCCTTCATCTTCCCCCCCCCCCTCATTCCTTTCTCTATTTACATTTTACTTATTTGTTCGTTGTAACAGGTAAATTTGTAAATTGTTCACAATTTCTTATATGGTGTAGGATAATAAGATATTTTACTAATAGTATTAAGAGATAAATAAAAACATGTATTTGGTTCCCAATAACATTTGTTCCTGTGATAGATTTGAATATATATTGGTTCATCATTCTGATAAGCAGAAAGGGGTGAATGTAAGAGTTGATAGGAGAATTACAAGAAGAAGGCCAAGAATTGGGTGGATGGGTGGAGTGAAGAAAGCTCTAGGTGATAGCAGGATAGATGTGACAGAGGCAAAAGAACATTTGAAATATGAATGAATGGCGAGCGATTATGACGCAGTTCTGATAGGCCCTGCTGCTTCCTCCGGTCACCAAGATAGCAGCTGTAGGGGATTCAGCATATGAAGCTTCATTTTTGGTGGATAACGGAGGAGGGTGAGCTGTGGCACCCTAGCAGTACCAACCAAACTCGGCTGAATCTCTCGTCAGGCTGGGAGGAACGAAGAGAAGAAAAATCCCCTTTTGCTCTTTTTTTCTACGTCGGCTACCTCCCAAAATTGAGGGCAGTGCCTTGGTAGATAGTTAGAGAACAAACGTCTTATCAATCAGGCAATTCATTAATGGTAACCAACTAATCATACATGTATTTCAGAAACAAATAATTTGCAAAAGATTATTGATATCTATAGATCTTATGAATCATAATAAGGTTCTTTCACTAAAGATATAAGCTTTGTGAGAAAGAAGCAGATGATATATAACTAATATCCTCAAATTTTGTTGTGAATTGTCTCCATCAGATGTACAACTCACAGTTTAGGCTTTTTTATTCTGTCTCTTTTCATTTCGCAGTTCATTTGCAGGTTAGTTTCAGTAAGAAACCCTATTCTCTCTCTCTCTCTCTCTCTCTCTCTCTCTCTCTCTCTGAAATGATCTGGTTCATATTCAACAGTTCGGGATTCGCATGGACCTTGAACTTTTGCTCTAAAATGTCACAATGGAAGTCAGGAGATAAGATCGTAGTGTAATTGTTTAAGATTTCACAAAGAGATTGAAAAGAGATGTCATTCATAGGCTCCATAGCAACTAAAGTAATATAATGCGGAGTTCCTGGAGTATTGTGTTTGTCCTCCAATTCTATGGACACAATATAGCTTGATCTCGAAGACACGCTTGTTGCTTTTGCAGGTGGTACTACTTTGCATT
Organism: Palaemon carinicauda; assembly: GCF_036898095.1. Taxonomy (NCBI): domain Eukaryota; kingdom Metazoa; phylum Arthropoda; class Malacostraca; order Decapoda; family Palaemonidae; genus Palaemon; species Palaemon carinicauda. The sequence continues at coordinate 12,637,906 of NC_090761.1, forward strand.
AATCCTATCTCTTTGAAATTAAACCTTTGGTTTCATAATTCCTGGAAAGACGCCCAGCTAAAATTAGTTAATGATATAACTTATGGGGAATGGAGCTCAAACAAAATTATGAGTTTGAGTTTATTATAGGTTAAGGACAGTCACTTACCGGTCAGCTGTAGCCTAATAGTGGAGCTAGGGTAATTTTGATTGTATGTATAAATCCTGAATTCGATAGGATTAAAAACATAATTATAATGCTGCATTTATAATTTCATATTTTTATTGTTTATGAATTGTTGGTTGGCCTAAGAAAGGACATTACAATTAACAGTGTTATTCATTAGTTTTAGAAATCAGGTAAACATATGAAAGAGGGTCTTTTAAAGGTTTAAAGGCCGCTCATGAATGGCAGAGTTAAATAACAGTGAGATTGCCCTGTCAAGCATGACAATGCCTTAGAGACTGACCTTATATACATATGATTAGCGCCCAAGCCCCCTCGCGACCCAGGCTAGGACCAACGAGGGCCAGTTAATGGCTGCTGATGACTCAGCAGATAGATCTATAGGCTCCCCAAAACCTCCCATCCTGAGCTCACAAGGATGGTGAGGTTGCAGCGACCAGAGGAACTAACGAGTTTTAGCGGGATCGAACCCCAGTCTAGGAATTAGCAGGCAAGGACGCTACCAACAGGCCACCATAAGTGTAGATTTATATATCTTATGAATTGATCATTATACGAAGATAGATATAAGCACGTTTGAACTGCCAATCTAAATTTGTCAGAGAATTTTGTTCACACCAAATGGCAACGATAGGTAAGCGCTGTAGAAGTTGGTTCATCCTTTAAAGTTATGACGAGGAAAATGAACTCTTAGAGATTATATTAAATAAATAATGAGCAAAAGCCTCTTGAGTTGTAATCCCTCTTGAGAGCCGTTGGTTCTGCTTAATTCCACTAAGTCTAAGGCTTCTCTCAGGCGTTAAGTATGATGTATATTCCGTAAGATATATTTTCATTATTTGTTCATCCTATAGCGTCTCTTACCTTACCCAACCCTCAACTATCTTTTTATGTCCTTTATTATAATTTATAACAAATATTTTCATAAGATTATTTCTTTCAGCAGTAAAAATGTCTTTCTTTAATCACTACGAAGTTTTAGTATTTCGATTGTGTAAAGAATTTAGCTTAATCGTTTACATATTTGTTAATTAAAAGTAAACTTGAAAATTATATTCCGCACATCATCTGTCACTAAAATGATCACTGAAGATTCCTCATCTCCAAGAGCAAAAATAAAGTTTTTTTTTTTTTTTTTTTTTTTTGGGGGGGGGGGTCCGCACTGCAAGTGCAATTTCTGCATATCAAGTGATGGTTATTTGGTTTTTGAGACAATTGAAAATTGGGCAACTTGTTTGCATTTTTTAATTAATCCAAAGAATTTTCTAAAAGAGGTTTAACAGCAATTATATACAAATTTCAGTAATGAAATTCGTGTGCGTTTAGGTCACTGGCCCTTTTTTAAATAGGGAATTGACTTTATAGGTAATAACATTAGCAGAGTTGTCTCATCATAAGACAAGAACTTTATTTTTGGGATTTAAAGGATGGTGTGGGGAGGTCATTCAGGGATCTGAACTTTATAGTTGTATTTCTGAAAAATCTGTAAATCACTCTATAATCCATCATTTTGTGAACTTATATATAAATTTATTTTACATTAGTTACTCATGGTGGACACAATGGTATTTTGTGAGTTAGGACAAATATTTTAGAATATGTGTAGTTTTTCTTTCCCTAATGTCTTTATCTGAAAACTACCACTAGAGAGTTATGGAGTCCTTTGACTGGCCAGACAGTACTACATTAGTTTCTTGTCTCTGGTAACGGTTCATTTTCCCTTTGCCTACACATACACCGAATAGTCTGGCCTATTCTTTACATATTCTCCTCTGTCCTCCTACACCTGACAACATTGAGATTACCAAACAATTCTTCTTCACCCAAGGAGATACTGCACTATCATTGTTCAGTGGCAACTTTCCTTTAGGTAAGGGTAGAAGAGACTTTAGCTATAGTAAGCAGCTCATCTATAGTCAATTCTTTTTAGCGAGGAATATTTGCACCGACTCGCAGAGGTGCCCTTTTAGCTCGGAAACGTTTCCTGCTCCTGATTGGTTGGACAAGATAATTCTAACCAATCAGAGTGCAGGAAACTTTTTCCGAGCTAAAAGGGCACCCCTGCGAGTCGGTGCAGATGCGTCTCATTAAAAAAAATTGACTATAGGAGAAGGACAATCCAGAATGAAACCATTGTCGTCTAGTCTTGGGTAATGCCATAGCCTCTGTACCATGGGCTTCCACTGTCTTGGGTTAAAGTTCTCTTGCTTGAGGGTACACTATTCTATCTGTTTTCTCCTCTTCTTGTATTGTTAAGGTTTTTATAGCTCATATAGGAGATATTTATTTAAATGTTACTGTTCTTAAAATATTTTATTTTTCCTTGTTTCCTTTCCTCATTGGGCTATTTTCCCTGTTGGAGCCCCTGGACTTATAGCATCCTGCTTTTCCAACTAGTGTTGTAGCTTAGCAAGTATTAATAATAA
>NC_090761.1:12645497-12667997 GCF_036898095.1 Palaemon carinicauda
ATATATATATATATAAATATATATATATATTATATATTTAAATATATATATATATATATATATATAGTGTGTGTGTGTGTGTGTGTGTATGATTCGGAGAACATGTGTCTTGAGTGATAAGTTTCATATTTACGTTCTTCACATAGAATTTAGTCTGAGTAAAAGAATAAAATTCCCGTTTTTGGTCACGCTTTCCCGTTCTTCACCGAGTGTTTGGCGAGATATTTTTCTTATTTAAATAAGGGAAAGTAATTAAAGGAAAATAAAACTATTCGTTAAATCTGTTTACAAAAAGAGGGATAAGCAGACGAGGAATAACTTTCTTTCGCATAATTATTTGTTTTACGAAACTATTTTCCTTATTTTTTATCATAAACTCTTTTCTGTTGTAAGCATTCTGAGTAGGGGAATTAGCTTCACTAAGATGATGCATGAGTAATACTCGAAAATATTATAAAATTTGTGGAAACTGTGCATTGGTAACTTTTTCGTCGCATTAACTATTATAATAATGATATTCTTTATATATATATATATATATATATATATATATATATATATATATATATATATATATGTGTGTGTGTGTGTGTGTGTGTATGTGTGTGTGTGTGTGTATTTCGGCTATTGTGTTCATACAAAGTCGAATATTTCAGAATAAGAAGGTATTTCTCTGCAGTCGACAAAATATCATTAATAATGTTTTGTCAAATTTAAGTATTCCTTCCAGCGGATGGCAGCAATCTTAGATATAGAAAAATGGTCAACGTTTTCTGTGTGGCCACCATCGGATTTGAACCCATTTCATAGGAAATGTAAAGCTTCTGTCATGAAATCTCTTATACTGTATGTCCATCAGCTACTCAGTTATCACTCGAGCTACTATGCGGTTTTTCACTGGTTTTTGCTCATGGGACTAAATACAGTTTTGGAACAATATTGAAATCACATAAGAGCTAAATAATGAGGGTTATTTTGTAGATGTATTGAAAAGCTTTAAAAACTGTGAAACTAACAAATGATCTGGCACTACATTTAGTTTTGTAGTGATTCTTCCTCTTTGAGCACATTCATCTTTTTCTAAAGTACCGAGTTTATTTTATCAGCCTTTCACTGTTAAAACTTGACTATTGCTCTCAAGACACGAGTTTACCATGACTTTGTAATTATAATCTCAGCTATGAATTGTCGAATAAATTTTAGTACAACTTTAAAATTCTAGATAACCCCCAAGGTACCAATTTCAAGAGTATATGCTTTTGTGTAAATCGTAGTTTTGAGACTCGTTTTCCCTTACTAAAAAGTTAGTATAGCCGTTTTGTTTTAACTTTATGGGACAAGTTAGAAGAACTTTAATTGCACATTATACAACCTAGTTGTAACAGGAAAAGAATATACTTTCTAATTTGAGCTTAAATAGAGAAATATTAAAATAGCTTTACACTCTCTCTCTCTCTCTCTCTCTCTCTCTCTCTCTCTCTCTCTCTCTCTCTCTCTCTCTCTCTCTCTCTCTCTCTCTCTCTCTCATATATATATATATATATATATATATGTGTGTGTGTGTGTGTGTGTGTATGCATGTAAGTTTTCGCGTATGTGCACATTTATGTATATATTAATATCGTATTGGTAAGACTCTCTACAATAGCAAAATATTATCATTAAGATTTGATATTTGTCAATGTATAACGTCAATGGAAAAGGCTCTCTTTTCCAGTAACATTCTGAAACAGCAAAGAATATAACATACCACCATCTGAGATGACTTATTATTTACTTGTATGGATTAAACCAAACTTTATCTGTCACCTTTGAGTGAAGGGAATGGCATGAGAATAGGGTCATCACCGATTCTAGCCATAATTATCATCATTATTGTGGTAGACAAGGCATAGAATTATGTAGGATGTTTGTAAATCCATAAAACAAATATAAACCACATAATTATGCGTTGCGACAGTGTTTGTTTTTGTTTTAGTCTCCATATTCATTAAGGAAATCTTTGATTTTAAATTCAGTTGCTATAAGTACATTCATATAGAAGTAGTGTCTAATGCAAGAAATCGTAACGAAATTACTCCTGTTTATTTTCGTGTAGCACATTGATGAATTTAGGTTTCAGTCCATTAAATAACCTTAAATCTTATTTCATTTGGAGACTTCCAAATGTATAATTATAAATTCGTTTTCTAGAATTTAAAAAAAAAAATGAATCTCCTTTTGTTAGGGGCTTTGAGCTTTTCATTCTGCTGTATCATGAAAAAAAAAAGTTAGTATCTGTATTTGTTTTCCCAGCAGTCTTCACTTTTCCAATAGCACTCAGGTCTTCTGCTCCGTTTGAAGATACAAATGAAAAGGATCCAATGCTTTTGTAGTTAATTCCTTTTTCATCTTTTGTCTTTTGAATATTCCAATTCCTTCCGCAGATCCTATAGACTTAGTTCTGAAGTATGATGAGAACCAATTATTGTAACAAACCTTATTGGAAAATCATCGTACAGTGTGTGTGTGTGTGTGTGGTAGAGAGAGAGAGAGAGAGAGAGAGAGAGAGAGAGAGAGAGAGAGAGAGAGAGAGAGAGAGAGAGAGAGAATATATAAGACCTTTATTTCCTCACATCAGTTTATAGTGGATAGATTTATATTACTTAGAGTAGATAATTACCACATAACTGATAGGAATTGACTATAGCTTAATTTTCTACAGACACATAGACAAAATCGAATAATCTGTAACATGTTTTTTCACTGATTTATGGAAACAGTTAATGGTGCAATGATTCACATATACATACGTACACCATGTACTACAATTGGTATAATAAAATGGTATCTTCTCTGAAGGTAAAATGATTAGTATCTTTTCCATAATAGGTAAATATAAAAATGCCTTTCAACTTACTTTTTAGTTCATTTTAAATTTTAACAAAGAAGTCCGATTTAATCGTGTAATATTGGCTAGAAGACTGTTTTCAAATTAGTGCCCAAAGACTAATAAAGCCCTAGAATCTACTTCAACGAAAGTTGTATAACTGTCTAGTTTGACGGAAATAGTTTACATTCGAAATATTAGATACCCATTAAAAAAAAAATTTCCTCTCAAGATTTTCAGTATCAACAGCAGATGTTATATTTTATTAGCTGTTGAATTTTAGCCACATTGGTTCTATTATAATTGGTTTGCTGCGTCAAATTTCTTTCCAGTTACAGATTTTTATCTTAGCTGCAAGGTTTTGCATATTTTGTACATCAGCAATGTATGTTTTATTGTAGGAACTCCTTATTGTTGAGCAGTAGAAAAAACAGTCTGTTTAGCAAAGCTTCTACAACAACCATTCTGCTTGACTCGTTTGAATAGTATTTGTTTCATCAAACAAAATGTAGAATTCATATTTTTGCCATATCTCTTCAATGTGTAATTTCAAACTAAAATGACTATCGAAAAATATTTCCAAACTTTTCTGATTATTGCCATGCCTGATTTCAGTTGACTTAACTTTGCTTTTAATGCTTTTTAAAACTTCAATGATTATCGAAAAAATATTTCAAAACTTTTCTGGTTATTGCTATGCCCAATTTCTGCTCATTCAAATTGCTTTTAATGACCTATACAATTCATGAAATATGGGTGAGAACTTTCATAAATTATTCTGGTTTTCGTTGCATTCATTTTGAGGCCCATTGCCTTTACATATTCTATTGCTATGTCCAAGTTTACCTTGGCGTTTTGTGTTAATGTTCAAACTTTGTTTATATTACCAGAGTGGGTATATTCCGTGTCATCAGCAGACTGAATAACACTACTCTCGCGAGATAGCAAATATAAACCATTTACGAAAACCCTGAATAATAGCGAACCCAACTTGGAGACTGGGGCTGCGATATTCTCTTATATACGTTTACAGGTCGTGTTTGGTTTGGAAGATTATAATGAAATCGAAATCTATTCATGGTAAAGTTGAAAATTGTTTCTATTAGTATAGAGTAACATACACTCTCTCTCTCTCTCTCTCTCTCTCTCTCTCTCTCTCTCTCTCTCTCTCTCTCTCTCTCTCTAGATCTTATTTGACTGAAAATGTATCTATTATATTTTTGAACATATAATGTTTTAACTAATAATTTTCATAAATTTGATAGTAGGAATTTTACAATTTTAGAAGGCAGAAAGTCTAAGACAATCTGAAATTTGTGATCCCCTCGATGTTTGTCAAAAGCCTTATGAGAATCACGAATTTGCATTTGAACGATAGATAGATAGATAGATTAGATAAATATACTGTACATACATATACTAGATATAAATGTGAATATATTCTTCATAAACAAGAGACTTGACGGTCCAACGATCGCACCAATATGATTTTTAAGTAGTGTAAATTATAACGTAAAAATGTTGGCCGTTTTCATAAAGATTTTCAGCTCTTAAATATCGATCTTTAATGTTCGAGTGTTGCAAATAAGGAGGAAGTGATTCAAGATCAAAGGACAGAATACAAAAGAGAAAGAAAACTCCTAAGTAAAATTCAATATATTTCAAAAGTTCCGGCTGCCCCAATGAAGTTCTTTGATCCTTGTTAGAAAGATATTTTGTTGATGTACTAAGATTTGTCCTTTTTTTTGGGAGGGGGGGGGGACCGCTTAAAAAAACTATTGTTTTTACTATTACAACCAACTCAGTTATACTACGTGTTTGTCTTTTTATCGTTATCAGTAGTAGTATTATCATTATCGATATTGTTGTTATCACTTTTATTATTGTAATTATTATTATTTTATTATTATTATTATTATTATTATTATTAGTAGTAGTAGTAGTAGTAGTAGTAGTATTAGTAGTAGTAGTAGTGTTATCATTTTTATATCTATTATTATTATTATTATTATTATCATTATTATTATTATCCCATGCTTTAGAGTTTTAGTATTTTATCAGTCGTAGATTATACATGCAGATTTAACAATGAATATTTTGTATTACACGAGAGCTACAAAGAAAGAGCGAAGAGGAAGTTGTGAAAGACTGCGTATTAACGAGACCATCTTCTCTTTTAAATGAAGATTCTGCACCAAACAAAGGACGGCTACTTAACAAAGGGTTGCTGAAATAGCAACGCAATGCTGTTTCTATTGTATATAATTGTATTATCTGTGTTTAAGTGGGTCAAGCTTTGTCATGGCAAATAGAGTTAAAATCTTTCAATCTTTTCTAGTGTTTCCTTGTCAGCTTTTCTTGTTAGAAACTATTCAAATGACAATATACTGTTGCACTTTTAAAGTCTGTATGATACTATTCGTATAGGATGAAGAATTATGTTTGCATTATTACCAACTATTAGTTTTGCAATCGTTGGACAGATAACACATCTGAAAGGAGATTTTTATCTCCGCTAACGATGTTGGGAGGAGGTCATATTTTCGCCCCTGTTTGTCCGTTTGTCTGTTTGTTTTTAAACAACTTCCTGGCCACAATTTTACTCATAGATTTTATGAAACTTTCAGGGATTAATTGTTATGTTGAGACGTTTTCTGTGATTCAATTTTGAAAGTCCTAGGTCAAAGGTCAAGTTCAAAGTCAAACATACGGTCAAGCGAATTAACCTTAACCTTAATCCCAAATTGGCGCATGGTTGTCTCGGACTTCAAATACGCCTGCTGTCTAAATTGATTCTGGGAAAGGCAAGCTGGTTTTGAGAAATAAGTTGCCGTAGTGGAGGTCTGCAATCTCAAACTGCTTTTCTGGTTTAAAGATATGAGGAACTGATGTATATCGTAACGAATATAACTGATTGCAGCTATAGATTCCGGAAAAATATGATTCTTAAGACTTGCAGTTAGAATAAAATAAATTACTTTCCGAACTGGTTGGTTGCATCACTTCCCGCTCAACATGTCAAAATATGACCTATAATCCGTCCTTCCAGTAAAAGAAGAAGAGGATAAAAGAACAGGCAAGGTTATATAAATGTGTACAGTTACATCAACTACATCTCAATAACATAAAGATTATAGCGATTCACCGCTCGTTGCCAGTTACCAATAATCGACTTCACTCCATAGGCCGTATTGCTTAGAGGAGACGCCTGAAGCCAATAACACCAATAATCGATGGCGACCTAAGGCACGCATTGCATACCAAAGCATATTTTTTATTTGTAGATACCAACAATTGATATAAGTTTTAGTCTATGAAAAGATCTGCCATGGATTTGTCTTTGCCTGATGAATCAGCTCCCAAAAATTAATGGAATTCATCGACTTTGCATACGGAAGTAAATGCTTCTAAATATTTTGTATTTCTTTGCATTTATTTCCATGCATTATTGTAATGTAAACATTATTATTTTCTTACTGGGGTGAATATTTAGGTTCTATAACCACCTACAATACTCAAAAGTTTAATAAAAACAAAAGAAAACAGTTAGAGTAAAGAAACATAGCCAATTGGATAAAATAAAAATGAAATTTCACAGGCTGTTCGCGTATTTCTAAAATTTTGCAATTTGGTACATTGCGATGTGAATAGTTCGCAAATTAGCAAGGGATGCTGAGGAAGAAACTTGACCATTTGATCATTCTCTGAATATCATAAATATTTAAGAACGAAATCAATTTCATCGTTTAATTAAAGTTATACCAACTTGAGCGGTAAGCGTACTCAGACATAATTTGCCAAAACGTAAAAATAACTGAAGAAAATTGTCTTTACCAAAAAGTGGTGATTAGGAAGAGTTGGAAGATGAATCAAGAAAATTAAAAGAAGAGTCAAGATGAATAACAAAGATAAGTTACCGTTGTGAAATGGGGATTATTAAGAAGAAATAAATGATAAAGAATGGGAGAGACGATGAATGAGAAGAAAGAAAAATACGAAATGAATGTTGATGGAGGAGGGTGCATTGAATAAGAAAGTAATTGAAGTAACTAGACGATGCTGACAAGTACCATTTGAAACAGCTAAATAGACAATCCATTGAAAAATTTCAAAGGGGTATTTCCTTCAGACATTGATAATGACTTCAATATGTAGAAATTCAAACAGAGAAAATGATGATTGACAGTACATTTTGAATTATTGTTAATATAGCTTAGATTAGCAAGCTTGAGATGTAGTTTTTTTTTTTTTTTTTTTCTACAGGCTTAATTTTATTATCTCCAAAGTTTAGGTTCATAAGTATTCTATAAATGTTAGGGCATTATATTGGTCTAACAGGGACCTATGTGCTAAAATTGTCAGTTTTTCTACTTTTTCAGTAGATATTTCCAATTGAGTTAATGATACATCCATACAGGTAAAAAAAAATCAAATAAGTTACAAGTGATAAAGAAATTAATACTGAAGCAATTAAGTTGAGCTAATGGTACATCCATATAAGTAGAAAAATCAAATAAGTCACTAGTGATAAACAAAATTGATAATAAAGCCAATGACAAAAAGAAAAGAAGAAAATATTCGTGAAAAAGGTGGCCTATTAGGAAATGGATACATCGCAGTCTAACTTATACTAACCCAGGATCCAAGTTCGTAACCTCTCGAAGGATGTAGTGTCCTTGGTTCGTCACAGAATTCCATTTATCTCCCTTAAATGGCAACACAAAGCAGAATTAAATATTTCGGTTAAAACATCATTGTGGCCTAAGGGTTTCCGGGAACTTTTTTCTTGCTTTTTGGGAGTCCTATGTGAAGTACTTTTTTTTCGGTGGTTACTTGTTTTTATAAACTACAGATGCAGGTGGGTGACTAATAAAGTGACCCTTATTTATCTTGATTTTTTTTTTTTTTCATTATTATTAATAGGACTTAATAAAGGTGCATTTCAAGTCGTAGTTCTTTGCATGAAATTTAGTATAGTAAATAGATTTAAACTAATTGAAATAGCTAATAGAAATATATATGACTGCTTAAATTTCGAGCACTACGAGTATATTCCCTTTGGATTTGCTTAGGCATTTTAAGCACATCACCAAGTAGCATAAGGAATTTATAGTTATTTCTTATATAAATAAAAATATATTTTCTTATTGGGTGGTGTCATCATTGTATATCAGCTGATGCTCTCGTGGCATTACATATCTGTAGTGTTCCTGTGTCTCATTGCGCACTCAGTTTTACCCCATCGTACAAATGCAGATCTTCCCCCTAGTGAACCTGGGTGTTGAATGGCCTCCCATTCCCTGCCACCAGGCGATAAAGCCTAAATTCATCTCTCTCTCTCTCTCTCTCTCTCTCTCTCTCTCTCTCTCTCTCTCTCTCTCTCTCTCTCTATTAAGCGGCTTCTTACACAGAATTTTAACATTCATAATTTTCTTCAGTTGATTTTTTTATTCTTTTTATATTCACTGGCTTTTATAACACTTCCCTGGGGAACATTTACATGGAATTTTAAAAGGATTTGAAACGGAAGTGGACTCGGAATTTATACATTGAAAATGAAAATGGAAAACTGGAATATAAAGTTGTAAACAAACTTTTTGTTGGGTTTACTTTTTCTTCAATAGTACTGCACACATTTTTGTAGAGCTCTGCGCTCCGCCTGGATGTTATTTTTTTTTTTTTTTTTTTTACCAATTTCGCAATTTTTTTTACTTAGTTCATTCATCTTTTAAAGTTTTAGGTAATGTAATCTTTTTTTTTTTTTTAGGGAAAGATAATTAAATACGCATTAATTTTAACTGTAATAAGTGATTGTTTGGATATTTCGTGGATTCACATGACAAAAAAAAAAAAAAAACTCCCTTAAATGACCTTATCTGGGACACAGACGCTGTTGAAGAGGGGTTGTTGTTGTTGCAGATTGCCTAGCCCTTACGGCCTGGCACGGGTTCTTGCACACTTCCAGCCCGTAGGTGTTTGGTTAGATTTTATTAGGTTTGTAGGGGATTTAGGGTATGGGATAATCTGCCACTTTTATTTGTAGGTGGTTTGTGTTGTAGGACAAGGATTATCAGCAACTTTTATGTATTGCCAATTCAGCTTTCTCTTTCCTTATTAAAAATTTTAAGAGGTGCCCCAACCTCTTTAGGTCAAATGAAAAGGGAAAAGGGGACGGAGGAGAGAAAGGTAGAATGACCATGGGAGACAGATGGTTGCTGAAGCAGCAGTGTGCATAAGAATGCAGTAGTCTGCATTAAACCTTCAAGCTACTCTAGATATTCTCCTCACCTCCAGCCAGAGCAGATTCTATAGCATGCATCCGTGACTTATCCTGGGGCCATATGAACTGATGGTGCGGAACTTTTTAATTCAGAATCAAGACTATTCTTCAACGCAAGGTCTTTGGAACTCCAAAAGGAATTTTGAAACCTTATTAACATTTTAATTGTGTTCATCAGCCTTTTTTATGCGGTTTTGAGCTAAATATCTTAATATTTTCATTTTTTTTTTTGCGTATTAGTCAGCCAAATTTGAGAAAATGGAGCAGTTCAGTAACCAGTACAATATTTTATATTTCCCTACAAAACTGTAGACCTGAACACAAAAAAAAAAAGATACAGAAAATTAGATAAGTGTTGTCTAGGAATAGTTAATGCCACAATGGCTTTTGCATTAAATGAGAATTGCCTGAGACAACGAATATGTCATCTCTCTCTCTCTCTCTCTCTCTCTCTCTCTCTCTCTCTCTCTCTCTATAATATATATATATATATATAAAATATCTCTCTCTCTCTCTCTCTCTCTCTCTCTCTCTCTCTCTCTCTCTCCTCTCTCTCTCTCTCTCTCTCTCTCTCTCTCTCTCTCTATATATATATATATATATATATATATATATATATGTATATATGTGGATATATATACGTGTAAATATACATTTTATGTATGTAAATATAGGTGTATATATATTATATATATATGTGTATATATATATATATATATATATATATATATATATATATATATATATATATATATATATATATATAAGTAATTATAGATATTAGATATGCGCATATATTTTTTCAAATAGTTTACAATTAAACAGCTTCTATTAATTTTATACAATAATGAAAAATCTTTGTACCAAACACATCAAAGTAACATCCATAAAAAAAAAAAATCTTGAAATTACTACCAGAGCTTTCGAAATTTAGGAAAAGTGCTTTGGTCATTTCTATTTTTGAAAGTCGCGAGGAAAATTTAATTAAATTCTCTATATTGTAACTCCTTTATTATCTTTTCTATTCGACATTATGCTGAAATTCGGTGGAGAATTTACTGATTAATCCAGTTAAATTGAAGCTGTTGTATTGATACGTCGACTGTGTTTGATCCGGTATAAACTTGCTATTTTAATAATATGCAACGCGGAATTCTGTTAATAGCCTACTTCTCGAATTTCAGTTATTATTAGACAATTATCTTTGTCAGAAAACATTTACTTTTGTTTTACCAAATTGAAAATTAGGTTTTGCATGTGTGGGGAACAGCTTCCAGAGCAACAGAAACCGGCTTTGTCGAAACGGTATGGATAATTTTCCTTACCGCTGAAGTGATGATAACGTGAAAGCCTCTGCTTTGTGCAAACTCAGCACAGGCGGTCATTGGCCATAGATGAGAGGAGCGCCAAATGCACAGGCCACATGCATTTATGTCTAAATCTAATAAGAGTAGTTTTTAAAAACTATCGTAAATGTGTTCCGTTACTATTTCCAAATCTGAAAGTGGTATTTTCTCTGGTTTCCAAAACGGAAGCTCAAGTATGTACAGTAGCTTCAAGCTGTCAGTTCCACCCAATAAGCTTTTGTATTCTACACCCGCTAAATCTGTCTCTCTCTCTCTCTCTCTCTCTCTCTCTCTCTCTCTCTCTCCTCTCTCTCTCTCTCTCTCTCTCTCTCATGAACACCCGGGTGATTATACACACACGCTCAAACATTGCATAGATTGATTATAATTATTAAAAGGGGATTTTACATAAAGTGGATATTTGAAAGGAGAATTTAGAATAAAAATGCATTGTCGCCCACTTTAGAAACGATTATGAATAAAATTTAAAGAAATATATAAATTTACATTCATTTATCCTAAGTGATTACAGGGAAGACTGCATTGATAGTTAATATTTCTTTTAGAATAAATTTGATGTACTCAAATGGCAGCCTACTTCCGTTGTTATGATAAAACCAATAACGGCACTCATAATAATAATAATAATAATAATAATAATAATAATAATAATAATAGTACACCATAGACTTCCCTTCCATTTTGCCTCCAATATATTTCCTTGTGAAAGAACGAAGAGCAAGTTACGAAAACCCAGAAATCTCCTCTGCTCTCCTTTCCTCTCCTTCGTATCACCCGCTTATATTTGTCTTGAACAATAACCATAGGAAATCGGTCCAGTAATCCTACGCAGCACCTCGAGGCAATGCAAGTCTGGCGACAAACACAGAAAAGCAATCATCGAGAAAAACATTACATCCAACTCCAACGGCGCTATCTAAAGGATTGCATTTGAGTGCGTGGCTGATGTCGGGATACCCTGAAACAAAAAGAAGAGGAAAAAAAAAGAGATTCCTTGGAACAAAGAGAAAAAGGGTTTGGTAAATGTGAAGTAGAATTCCGACAAGGACAAAGGAAGGTACAGATATGTTTTGTAAACAGAAATGATTGAATAAATGAGGATGCATTTTTATCATCCATTTTTCTATTGGAACTAATACATTGTCTTTGAAGAGTAAATGGCAAATTACACGAATTATAAATAATGGTTGCAAACTAGGGAGCAAAGAGCTTTTCGTATTCTTAGATAAATAACTTTGTCAACTAGATTTGTTCTAGATTCTAGCATTGTTTGAAAATATAATTAGTAGTGTATTTTGTTCTGACCTAATGCGACGTCTTTGGTTTCGATTTGGAGATAATAATATGTTCATGTTTGACTTTGAGTTTGTAACTTTCCCTGTCGCCGAGCAAATTGCCTAATTTCCTTAGGAGATAGTGCTTTCAGTGGACCTCAAGCGGTACACTGTAGGCATTACTTAAAGGACTTTACAGCATCCTTCAGGTCTCTAGATGCTCTGAAATTTTAGTCCTTTACTATACGTCCGTTTCCGCTTCCTTTATTCCATCTCACTGTTCAACCTCTCAACCTCTCAAATTTTCCTCATACAGCAACTCCTGGATTTTCCATCTGCTGCATATGGGTTCTGGATGGCCTCCCAGGACCCAGTGCTGTGTTTTCTGGCCCAAATTCAAATTTATGAATCCATCTATTTAATACAATGGACTACCTTCTTATGATTATTTAATTAACATTTTTTTTTTTTTTTTTTTTAAATTTTGTTAGATTTTATTCATCTTTCTTTTCAGCATTTATTTTATCCGATGTATAAGGCCTAAAAACTTTGTTTAAATTTTGAACACCAATGTTATTTTTTTTTTCTTTTTTCAATTTATCCCATACTTCTTTAGGCATCATTAAATACACGTAAACTTAACTCATTTACATGGCAATTCAAGATATTGTATTTTGCTTCAGCTTTTCAAATTATGATCAAGAAAACGCCAAATGTAAAGACATTTTTTTATGGAGCTAAATATTCTTGAGTTTTATTTTTCTTTTTAATTATCTGTGCCTGGTGTTGTGGCTTCCCTTTTAATAGTCAAGTTTGTCAAGATTCCTATACTAGAAAGTTAGGTTCAACAGATATATTTATTTGATTTTACTTTGCTTCATTTATTTCAGAATGGTGTGATTACATACAGTTCACACGATCGTAGCTTATAACTGTTTCATATTATTATTATTATTATTATTATTATTATTATTATTATTATTATTGTTGTTGTTGTTGTTGTTGTTGTTGTTGTTGTTGTTGTTGTTGTTGTTGTTGTTGTTGTTGTTGTTGTTGTTGTTATTATTATTATCATTAGTTAAGCTGCAACCCTAGTTGGAAAAGCAGGATGCTATAAGGGTTCCAACAGGGAAAAATACGCCAGTGAGGAAAGGAAATAGGGAAATAGATAAATTATGTAAGAAGTAATGAACAATTAAAATAAAATATTTAAGAACAGTAACAACATTAAAACAGATCTTTCATATATAAAGTATAAAAAAAGAGACTTGTGTCAGTCTGTTCAACATAAAAAACATCTGCTGCAAGTTTGAACTTTTGAAGTTCTAGTGATTCAACTTCCCGATTAGGAAGATCATTCCACAACTTGGTCACAGCTGGAATGAAACTTCTAGAATACCGTGTAGTATTGAGCCTCATAATGGAGAAAGCATGACTATTAGAATTAATTGCATACACTTCTATACCTCCTATTCTTGCTCCAAAATTGCTCTGTTCTTCTTAAGTAATCACCACCGTAAAACAATACCTCTGAAATTCCTATCAACTCGTGGCGTCTTTCCATTCTGCTTCTCTGTTATCGTCCTAATTTCAAATATGTGCAAAGTATTCTACTAATATATCTTCAAATTACTCTGTCGATCTGACGGCATCGCTTCATTTTGATTTTTTATACTGCCCAACAACTTAGTATTTGCTTAAATCTATTCATAATTACCTGTTTTCGTTTGTCTTTATGATGTTATGCTAATCCTGCTTCCGATTAAGCCTGATTTTGAGTCGTCCGTTTCACTCTCATTTAGCAAACACTCATCAGTGTCTCTAATTTCTTATGCAAATAAGAACATGGGTATAAAATTGCTTTTCAATACAAAAGTATATCAAGAAAATACTCATAAGTAACAACCCTGGTAAAAATGATGATGAGACGGGAGTGTATGCAATTCCATATAAGGACTGTGATGAATGCTCTATCGGGCCGCTCGTTGGAAAGGAGAAAATGGGAGCATATTACAGCTTGCAGGACAGGGAATTAGGCTTACTGTATTGCCCTAGCTCGACACACATTGGAGAAAATCCATGAAATTTATTCTAAAAAGGCAAAAGTCAACTACGAATGTCGAAACAAGTTTATAAAGAGGATATTGTGCGATATGGCTGTTAGGTTATAACTGTGAGGCGAGATGAATACACTTACACAGATGAGCTTAGATATAAGCAATTATTAGCAAGCACGTCACAAAAATTCAAACAAACCAAAACATAAGCTAGCAAGCTTACATAGGTTGGTCTGTTATTAGTGAAGGAAGAGCGAGAGATAAAACAAAAAGCAATACCGCTACAGCGCTACAGTGTACGAGCGTGTATGAAATACGTTCCGTACAATAGTATAATATACGCTGATCTTTTTAAACAAGCCTTTGGAAGGTAGCACAGGATTAACGAAAAATGGCATATCAGTCAGAAAATATGTAAATGTAAAATTCATAAACTTAAGAATATATGTGCCACTGTTTCTAATTCACAGTTGTACCCTCGACAAATTGTCCAACATATTCAAATTCAAATTCAAAGGCGTCAAAATGAGCTGTTAGTCTTGCTAGACAATCCATTCTACCTTTAATTTACATAAATGAACAAAATCTAAGTACAAAAAAATAAAACCCCAGTTATTTATATGAAAAATACCACAAAGTTACAACTAGTTTTTACAAATGAAAACAATTTTTACATAAATAATTTTGAATTTACATAAAGTGAATTTACACAAATCTTATAAGACTATTTCGTAGGATTAAGATGACATAATACTTAATCATAGTTATAATTTTCATTAACAAACATTCTAGTTAAGTCCCCAGTTTCAGTAGAAAAAGACTAAAAAAAATACACCCCTGTTATAATCAATTTGAATACTATAATAGCACTTCAAATTGACTTAATATGTTCGAAATAACCGAAATTTTATTTACATTAAATACATTTATACCCCTTTTCACATAAAAGGAGAATTATTATTTTAATGTAATGAGAAAAGCCAAATCTGTTTGACATCAAATTTCAAATTAGAATTTTTTTTAGAAAACGCGCTTGTATACAGTATTGCAGCAAACACAAAACATACTACAAATAAAAACAGTAATAAAGTACATTATCAGTTTTAACACAATGTCAGTGTAAGTGTCCAACGAGAGACCAACGATCGAAACCACTAAAATAATAAGTTGGAAGATCTCTAAGAACCGTTTGGATAAAGGCCCAACAACCTGAAGATGTATTATTACTAGTTTTCTATCTTTGTATTTTGCGGCTATGTATCTTAACTGTTTACGTGGTTCTTTTCATATCGAATCCTTTCTCATGTGTTCATAATTATTTTAGTAATTAAGTCCACAGATGATGGACGAAAGCTATAAAGTCTGAAGTATGAATTTTAAAGATACGCATATTCTAATACTAGTCTTTTATCATTGTGGAACCTTTTCAGTGTTTATGTATGTATGTATGTATGTATATATATATATATATATGTGTGTGTGTGTGTGTGCGTGTGTATGTGTGTGTCTGTGTGTATATATATATTCTATTGATACATCCAAAAATGCTATTTTTACTATTTCAACCATTTATCAATCCCATGTTTAAATCCACCCACGAGAGGAACGAGATTGTTAACTTATGCACTTTGTTAACGAATAATTTTTTTAATACTTTCACCCCTATTTATTTATGGTTCCTAACTTATTTCTTTTGCTATTATTAGATTTTCAATATAATAATGTTAGCTGTGATGAAGTCAAAACATAATTATTAATAATAACCTTCTTAGCTAAAGTATCTGTAGTAAAGTAATTTGAACTGATACTTATCAATACTAAATAGCAAACCTCGTCTCCTTGAATTTTACAAGCTGAAGGTCTGTCAACTCGCTAGTCATGTTGTTCTTGGACTTTGTGTGCACTATCATTTTCTGCCTACTCCTCCGTTATTCGGGAACCGATCTTCATGACAGTTGGTAAGTACATTTTTATGAGTCAGTATCTGTCAATCCTTTAAGCGTTTTTTGCAAACTTCCATTTCACTAATTAGAAATTAAAGAGTGAAAAACAATTAAATTTAGGTAACTTATGTTAATAAGCGCAGGTTTTTCGTGATATTCGGTATGTAAACTCTAAAAGAGTATTTATTAATCACCGTAGAGCAAGTGGTGACACCATTAATTATTGATTTGTTAAGTAATTAATATTAATGGTTTTTTTTAAGTATTAATTTTGAAAGCCTACTTCTCCCTTAATGCTCGGCTGATCTGTCTCAAATTTGATATGCGTATACTAGAAGAATAAACCCATTGACGCTGTGAGGCTTTTTTTTATTTTTTCATTTAATTTTTATTTTTATTTTATTTATTTGTAACTAATTAAAAATCAATCCAACTCTTAAAGTTCACAGAAAATGACTTAGTTTGGTGTCAAGTAAAACAGGAAAGACAGGAGATTACAATGGTGTACTTGATTGAATGATTCTGATCTTTATTGACTAGTAATTAACAATTAATTGAAGAAAACAATGGATTATCAAAGTTAGCACACATCAATCATGTTTGATATTAAATAAAAAGGAAGATACAGAAGAATACAACGATACAGTAGACAGAACGATTCTCGCAGTCATTAGTTGGTAATTAACGATTAATTGATGAGAAAATTTGATTTTCAATATTGATGGAAAGCCGTCATGTTTGGTGTCAAATGGAAGGGGGGAGAGGAGAACAGGAATATACAACAACCACAATGGGTATTGCTGTCATTAATGATTAATTAACTACAAAATTTAGAGACTATTCACTACCGTTACTGAATTGATCGAATAATTCATTAACTGGAATCAATGCACTCGGTTACCCGGTGACCCAGGACGATTCCAATCACGTTCAATGCAATCTTTAGCCTCTAGTACTTCAATTCAAACTTGTTCAACCCTAACCCTAACTTAGGGTAGCCTTTGACTAGGAAGACATGTTTATGTAGTTTATTTTTCTGTGTCCTTATGCTGTGCATCCACTTTTTCCCAAGCTTGTACGTCAGCACTTCTTAAAATTCACCTCTGTTAAGATAATCATCTTTCGGACTAAAATATTAGTTTATTTTTTTTTTATACAGTATACTACTTCCCATATATCTGGGTTATAATAAGTTTCTAATTCTATCGTTTCACCGCTTTCATAAATCTATTAGTATGTTTTTCCCGTCTATATTTACATTTATGATTGCAAGATTGAATCTCCATACAAAAACATGTAATTATTTTATTTATTAAAACGTGGCGTTGTTTCATCCTGTTAATTAAAGGTTTCTCTGTTCATCCCAAGAGAACGAATTGAATCAGTTATGCCTTGCTGTGAAATATCAGAATACTTATATATAAAAATGTATCACTGCTCTCGATTCTAATTTAGTATCTCCTGTTATAAATAAAATCGATTAATTTTTTTTTCAATTTTTTGAAAATTTTGATGATGAAAGAATACTCCACATTCATAGTTACTGATTTTATCAGCTTAATTTGTAACTGGAGTTTTTCTTATGACTTGTAATATTCCTACAATTGAAATGTTCATGTTCAGTCAGAAAATATTTTCAAACAATATCATAGAACTGAGAATCATTTTATTTTTACACCATTAATTCAAGTAGCCATTTGTGAGTTAAATCAAGCCTGCTGCTATGAACTGACATTTAAACAGGTGAATTATATTTCTTTGGGAAAATTAAATATTACTTTCTGGATAAGGGTAGATTTCATATTTCATGCAACTGCAAGGGAAATTTTATCCTTTCCTCTCGCCTGACATTGTTGACATATTCATGTCATCAAACATCTTTCCTCTGACAGTTAACATTTGTATTTATTTGGTTTATAATATAATATCTACTATTTTTCCACTCTATCATTTGTCACGTAGTCCGAAAATTCTATTATTATTATCCTTCATCTGTTCTTATCATTATTGTTGATATTAATTTTACTAGCCACGCGCCCCAGCGTGAAAATAAGGGAAGAAATGAAAAATAAGTTATAGAACATGAATGAAAAAATAGAATTTAATAAGATAAATGAATAAATTTATATAGAATATGATAAGAGATATAAGTATATAGAACATAATAGAAAATAAATACTTAGAATATAATAAGATGAACAATAATAATTGACAGATAAGTAAATTATACACTATTTATTTCACCTGATGTCAGCTTGTTGAACAGGAAAAAAAAAAAAAATCCCAACCTGGTACTTTGGAAGTTCCAATCATTCAACCATTTGATTGGGGAGATCATTCTACAAATAGGTCACAACCAAAATGAAGCTTTTGAAATGAAATGTATTATTGATCCTTATGAAAGAAACGTTAAGACCTTTATAATCGACCTTTTCACGTAGTATGTAATATTATCTGGGGAAATTTTAATGTAAAGGGTTGTTGGAATTATAAAAAAAAAAACATACTATGTACACAAACAGCTAATGGAAGGACAGGGCCTAAGAATGATATCCAGATTAGGGGTAAGGAATTTTATTATAAGGAGTAATTTTCTTTCTCGGTAGTTAGTAGGAGAATCAGCTACGAAATACCGAACAAGCGAACAAGGCCTTACAAAATTTCTTCAAATTAAAAACGTTTCCCATAAACTTGAAAGACTTTCTCAACATAAAAATTATTTTTATAAATGAATAAGCAACTCCTTTATAATAAATGTTCTTCTGCTACTCTTTTCTAATAACCGCTCATGAATATACAGTTGAGTTATTACCATATTTGGTGACAGAAAATGATGAAGAAATGGGGTGAAAATGGGCTTTTAATAAGATAATACTGTTTTTCTTTTTAGTTTATCTTCTCTCAGGATAAACGATACACATTAGAATATACCTTGAGGAAGTTTATTCATATCTTGTGTTAACTGTTCGACGTGGTATCCATTATAACATTAACATTTTCCTTCAATTTTTATAATCTCTAAAGTCTCATATCCTCCTCAAAATTTGAATAACACAGTGAAATAGAATTGAAATCTTCTAAAATGCAAACTTAATTCTTCATTGTTTGCATTCCGTGAAAGTGGCACAACTTGCACTCTGTACCAATCGCATGACGCTTACGAATATCCATTGCATTAGCCCCTTAAATGAAGACAATCCCAGGCGACGATAGACGTCATCTTTATTTCCCCTGGAGAGGAGGAGAGCGTTTAATTTCCTCTTTAATTTCCTTCCTCGCAACTCTACAAAAGGACATATACAAGTGTCCCAATTTCCTTTCCCGTTCAACTTCTCGTGGGGGAAAATGTCCTCATTGTCGTATCACTTGTCTGGCTGCTTTCTCTGGCGCTAAGGAAACTGGCTTTATATCATTCGAAACTTCCCTTTGCCAGTTATTTAAGCCTTTATGCCATAACGTTTCTTATGTACAAAAATACGCATACACATGATTATATATATATATATATATATATATATATATATATATATATATATATATATATATATATATATACAGTATATATATATGTGTGTGTTTGTATATATATACATATATATGTATGTATGTGTATCTATATATATATATATATATATATATATATATATATATATATATATATATATATATATATATACTATATATATAGATATATATATATATATATATATATATATATATAGAGAGAGAGAGAGAGAGAGAGAGAGAGAGAGAGAGAGAGAGAGAGAGAGAGAGAGAGGATAGTCATCGTTAAGCTCCTTTGAATAACTGTCATCTCTTTAGTAAGATTTACTGGATTTTTTTTTTCAAAATTCCTTTGTCCTAGTTCACAAACTTTAATTAAAACCTACTCTCAATCGGCATCATTCTCTGTCCCAACTAAATTGATGAACGCCGGGAAATGTTCCTCCGATCGTCACCTCGTTTTTCCCCCAGAAAGAATTCTTTGAAGTAAAAAGGAGAAATATTAAAAATTTTCCTCAAACTTCTTAATAAAGCTGTCATATCCGTGTGTCACCATCTATCTTGGGGCGCGTCACCTGATCGCTTATTCGAGCGTTAGTAAAAATCACGCGAAAGTTCCATTCATCTGCCTATGAATATCTTTATGAAAATTGTGATGATTTATATTTAGAAAACACCGTTCCTTTCCCGTACCTGGTTTCTGTGTAGGCAAGGACGATGTGGGTTTTAACATAGTGATGGGAGATTTTTCTTATTTTCAGAAATTCAAATGTTAAAGTACCCTTTATTGGATATAAGTAGTAATACTTGTATCGCATAATTGCATTTTATTATTATTCCCTAATATCAATTATTGTTAATAACTATATTTAAGGATATGTGGTAGCCTATTGGAAAGGTCGCTGTCTCTCAGTCTATTAGACTGGAGTTCAAGCCCCACTTGATTATTTCTAGTAGTGTCTGTAACCTCGCCATCCTTGTGAGCTAGGGATGAGGAGTTATAGGTCTAACTGCTGAATCATTAGCAGTCATTGTCTGACCTTCCCTGGTCCTAGCTTGATGGGGAGTGGGCTTGGTAGCTGCTCATGCGTACATATTGTCCTGCAACTTTCCTCTACCACTCATAAGTGACCTTTAAACCAGACCATTTGTTATAAACAATATCTTTGAACTCTACTTCCTATTTTGGGGGGAGATTTTACAACTTAGATTCAGAGTGACTTTTTCTTATTTTTCTTTTTTTTTTATCTGTGGGTAAGTACGTATTATATAAAGGTGTATAGTTAATCTGCATTTTCGTTTTAGGCTGAGATTTCCTTCTTGCACCCTTTTTGAAAATGGTTACAAATAATCCATTTATTAAAATACCATCTATGTCCGTCATATTTGTACAAGTGCAATATATCTCTTCAGAGCGATTTTTTCATCCATAAACTGAAAGCTGTAAATGAAATTTCATATACGCGAGTTAATCAATCTCTCTCTCTCTCTCTCTCTCTCTCTCTCTCTCTCTCTCTCTCTCTCTCTCTCTCTCTCTCTCTCTCTCTCTCTCTCTCTCAGTTTAGTTGAACAAAATACTACTGTATCATTGTTGAGACATTTAATAAAGACAAAATACTTATTGTCACTTTTAACATAAGAGACATGTTTATAATCCAGTTAATTTTAATCATGTTTCAAAGGTATTTAAATCAGATGTAGTCTATTTTTAACAGGCATATGTCCTAGCAAGGCTTTCTCCTCCTTAGTTGTATAGGTTCTTTTTGGCCTTGTTTTCAAATGAGGTCTATCTCTCTGGAATAAAGCCTTCCACCGCGGCTGCTGAACAGGATGCACGGGGCAAAGTTTTTTAACCACAAGCCATTATGTTATAACTCAGTAGAGTAGGCTGCTGTTAAGTTGTTTTTAAATCATGTTTTAAGAAGATGGAACATTAGTCCAAATGCTTAAAGGTTTCTTTCCATTCTTCCCTCTTTTCCATTTACTTACAATCTATATTTTCATTTATGTCATTTGAGTGATTTTAAAATCAATTTCATTCTAGTTTTCTTCACTCTTATTTACACTTTCCTTTCATATATTCTTAACGTTAATATCAATTTATTTTATCCCCTCTTTTACCCGCATTATCTTCATTCCGTATTATCATTATTCCATTTATTATCCCATTTTTTTCATTTATTCAGTAATTACAAGTAAATTATGTTCATATCAATTTTATTTAATGCCAAAGGGTAAAAGGTTTCTTCTAGTTTTTGTTCTTTTCTGTTTCATTTTCATTCTTTTAATTTCTATTATTCACGCGATTTTATTGCTCAGTCATTATGCCCTTATTTCCTTCCTAATTTCGTATTATCCTTGTTCTTTTTTTTCTTATTTTTCATCATCTTTATACCCTCTTATTCAATATTTCCCACTGTATTTTATATGTATTAATTTCATTCAATGCAGATTTTGTATAGACTAATTTGCTTTTAGGAAATCTTATACAAGATTGTTTCCCTTGTTTTTTACTAAACGTTCAATTTTCATGCGTTACTGAACCATTTTACGTTTAACTGAGCACACAAAGATTTACGTTTTTGTTGAAGAAGAGATTCTCTATAACTCTTATTTATTAAAAAAAAAAAATATTTATAAAAAAAAGCATTTATATATATCATAACATGAGAACATTAGATATATTCAGTTGTTCATCAAAAACTTTAAATATACAGTATAGTATATCAGAACTACGCGGTCAGAAAAAAAATGGGTTAATGTTGATATGAAGACATTAGCTTGAACAAGCTAAAAGGTTTTAAAGTAAATTCTAATTTCAATTTGACTGCGGTGTTTAATTTCCAAATGGAAACTTTTTATTATGAAAAGTTTCATGTTATCAAAAAAAAAAAAAAAATTAGAATTATTTCTTATAAATAATATCAAACTTAACTAAGTGCCATTCACGGCTAGTTCAGTAACTAGCGTTTGGAATTAATTTTAGTCAAGTTTACCGAAAATTATATTGATATATCATAAATAATGAGATGATTATATTTTGCTTTTAGGGAAACTAGTAGCCTACAGTAGAGTAATAGGAGATGTGCAAGTTAAAGAAAATAATTTCGCATCAATATCGTTGTCCTTTCATTTATCGAAAAAAAACATGCATTACTTACATAAACTCAACTTTATAATCCGTTTGGAGTTATAAGTGCTATACT
>NC_090761.1:12672997-12680497 GCF_036898095.1 Palaemon carinicauda
TGATTAGAATTGCGGGTTTCTTAATAGTGCACACTTTCCCATTCTCTTAAATCTTGCATTCACTCTTGCTGTTCTAGGGTGATAAGGACCTTCCATTCTAGTACCTGTTTCACATCATCGATGT
Organism: Palaemon carinicauda; assembly: GCF_036898095.1. Classification (NCBI taxonomy): domain Eukaryota; kingdom Metazoa; phylum Arthropoda; class Malacostraca; order Decapoda; family Palaemonidae; genus Palaemon; species Palaemon carinicauda. Next base: position 12,673,122 of record NC_090761.1, read on the forward strand.
ATCCCGTTATAGTTTTTCCTTTCTTTTCTCTTAAAACTTCCGAATAATACATGTTATTCTCCGTCCTATTGCTGCCATATTTCCCCACATGACTGAACCATCTCTTAACATGCTAGAATAACTCATACTTTTACATACAATAGTCTTTATCCAAGTTCTACATAGCCCATCTTTTCTCATCTTTTAAATTCTTCTCATAGCATATATACGATTCAAAAAATTTATTTTAGTGCTTCTAGCCTTTTTTTCCATCCACATAATCCTCCTCAATTCCCGCCCGTATAGGAGATTTGTTGTTACGCCCACTTCATACGTATCCACCATGTCTTCCATGAACATTCCAACTATTTTATCAAATCTTTAGAAAAAGGCCTTTGGAGTGACTGACTTCTCTCATTCTAATGTCCATTGTTAATCTAATTTCTATGTACTTTTACCATTGAAGTAATTCATTTCTGCCATTATCTATATTTGCAATCATTATTACAGCTTCCAGTTTTTACTTACATATGAACGTGATCTTACTCACATTAACTACCGTAACCATTTAAAATTTCTACATAAGTTTCTATAGTTTTTCATATATATCTTTATTCAGCAATGTATCTCCTGCAAACATCAACCATTCTACACACTAGCCCTAACCCATTTTCAATATTACCACTTGGCATGTATGTCTAATTTCGTGTTGAATGGTCTTCCACTGTCCATTCAGAAAAATGTTAGAATGCCAAAGAGTTATGACGCACTCTTATGTCGGCTCAACTATTTCATAAAACCAGTCACTCCTTTGTCTACATATTCTTATACATACTTTACTTCTAATAACTTATTTTCTATCTATACATCTATAACATCATCTACAGATCCTCTCGATCATTTTTATAGTTTCATTTTTATTTTTTATATAGCTCCTCTTATGTTGTTAAAAACATATTTCGTTAATTTTCTATCATGTAGCATAGCAAATGTTTGATCCTCAGACGCTCTTCGTTGTTCAAATCTACAGTACATTGTTGAACCACTGTGAATCATGTATCAAAACTTCTCAGTTAAAATTGTATTATATATCTTCCCTGATAAAAGCAATGTTATGTCCATATAATTCTTACAGTCACTTCTATTATCATTAGGACTATACAAACAAACAATATATTGTGGTGTCCTATTGAAAACGTACCAGCCTGATGATCGCCAGACTGGGATTCGAGTCCCGTTCAAACTCGTTAGTTCCTCCTATTGCTGAAACCTCACCATCCTTGTGAGCTAAGGATGGGCAGTTTGGGGGAGCCTATAGGTCTGTCTACCTGCTGAGTCATCAGCAGCCATTGCCTAGTCCTCCCTCAGCGTAGCTTGGGTGGAGAGGGCGCTTGGGCACTGATCCTGTGTATATATGGTCAGTCTCTAAAGCATTGTCCTGCTTGCTTGGGCAAAGTCACTGTCCCTTGCCTATGACATTCATGAGCGGCCTTTAAACCTTTAAACACATTCCTTTGAAAATTGCCCTCACCCATATATATATAAGTCCTGAATAGTAGTCTAGTCCCTATCATATCACGGCATCTCAACTACTGCACCCGTTTCATGCTTTAACCATTTACTTCCATGACATCTCATATAAAGTCGCATTTAGAAACACTCAAACGAATATTAACCCCGTCTGATTTTGTATCTTTCACTCCCCATTTTCTTATATCTTCCATATTAAAAGAGGGAAAAAAAAAATCCTCACTCCAATGACCAATTTCTGCAGTGCTCCTCTCTTTGCAACTTTTGTTTCGAAATTCGTTTGTTCATAAACCTTTATCATTTCATCTACAATTCGTGTAGCACAATTGCTTATTGTTTAGATAATTAGTGTACCATCTGCTTTTTATTTATATCCTTGTCTCTTCTACTCCTTCTTAACAACTCCATCCAAACATCTCAAATTATACATTTTTCTTTTGGTACAGAACCCAAGAAGGACCTAATTAAAAATGGAAAAAGAGAGAGAGAGAGAGAGAGAGAGAGAGAGAGAGAGAGAGAGAGAGAGAGAGAGAGAGAGAGAGAGAGAGAGAGAGTGAGAGAGAGTGGAGAAGCTTATCTTAATTCTTTTTTTTCATAGTGTGGGCTTCTCAGCCAATTAGATACTGTGCTCTGGATTCAGTAATCCTTCTGGATACAAAATATTAAAATTATATCTGCCGTGGTGTACTGGTGTTTGCGTTATTGAAAGAACCAATGCAAAACACATTGCGCGAAGTTATCCAATGCAGTTAATATATGAAGATTTATAGTATACACATTTCTCTTTTGTTTCCTTGCCCATTAAAAAATTCAATAGTTACACGTTAATTATTAGATGCATATTTTGATAAATATATATGAATCACCTTATATACTTATACTCAAAGCTTGCTAGGTTGATAATATGGAAAAGATTTATGAGTGGAAGAAAATCTAATTTTTGGATAAAGCACTTTTTCATAACTAATACCTTAATTCCCCCTGTGTTCCTTTAGGGACACAAGTAGAGGGCTTCCTCTAATTACAGAGATTTGTCCTTCAATACTTAGATCCAAATTCTCTTTGTTTATCCTCATGTGCGTATAATTTAAACAATATCAAAAGGGGTTTTCTCTTATCTTATTATTATCTAAATTTAAGAATCCAAGTGAGAGAGAGAGAGAGAGAGAGAGAGAGAGAGAGAGAGAGAGAGAGAGAGAGAGAGAGAGGCATGTATAACATCGTTATTGCAGTTTTGGGAAAAGGTTTTATCAGAATAATGTTTTTTATTTGGGTTATTCAAATTGATGTGACACAGCAAAATAAAAATAAAAACAGAATTTAGATTTACAATTCAGAAATAAAGTAAGGAATGGAAGGTTAGAGAATTCTTATTCCAACAGCGTTCTATATATTTGGAAACATCAGCATCGAAAAGAAAGTAATAAAAAAAATGGGAACACCATTTCAAAAGAACGAAGTGGACAATATAGTCGCTGGGCTTCATTTGGTTGGCAGGACTCAGGAAATCGGAATCTAACGAATTAATCTGGGTGAGGGGGGGGTTAAAAATAAAGTTCACACACAGATGAACTTCGTAGTAATTATGTTATTATAAATGTACTCTTCCCTCTTATGTGCACTGCCGTATACAGTAAGGGAATGCAGAAGAATTTCCAAAATCCTGAGAAATTAGGTACACTTTACTGTCAAATTCAATAGTCTGTCGACATACAGGCAATTACTAACGTTAGGTGCGATAAAGTAAGTGTCGCCGGACGTTCAAGCTTGACTGAATTAGTAAATATTAAACATTTATAGACTTTCAATTGGTCTCCACAAGGCACTAGAAGAGTGGGAAGACCCATGCTTACATGGGGAGGACTATAAAGCATGAAGATATATATATATATATATATATATATATATATATATATATATATATATATGTGTGTGTGTGTGTGTGTTTGTGTGTGTGTGTGTGTGTGCGCGTGCGTGTGTGTGTGTGTGTGATAAATTATCTTTAATTACACCTATTGCAAAGTGTTGCCAACCACATACTGTTTTAGTCTATTGGAAGCGTCTCCCAAGACGATCTGCTGGACTGAGTGAGGTTCGAGACTCGCTCCAGGTCGATAGTTTCTTGTAGTGTTTGCAACCTCACCATCCTTGTCAGTTATGGATGGGTCGGATGTTTGGGGGAGCCTATAGGTCTACTTTCTGAGTCACCAGTAGCCATTTACTGGTCTTTCCTGGTCTTAGAATAATGGAGAGGGGGACTCGGGCACTGATCATATGTATATATGGTCAGCCTCTAGGCCATCGTCTTGCAAGGAAGGGCTTTGTCACTGTCCCTTGCCTCTGCCATTAATAAACGACCTTTAAATCGATGGCGCATAACCCCCTCAAAAAGGTCTTCACTTCCTCTTAGAAACTAAAAAACAATTCCTGGATCTTTAATTGTTGATAAGGCTCATACTAAAACAAACATCCATTTTTGCCTCGCTTTACAGTCACAAGAGTGATGGTGTGAATAATGCTACACTTTATATATTGGCTTTTCACCGATACCCATAAAACATATACACTACCTAAAATTGTTGGTACTATGCTATCTTTTAAATCAAGACTTATTCATGAAAACATCAGGCATCATTTCTCTCTCTCTCTCTCTCTCTCTCTCTCTCTCTCTCTCTCTCTCTCTCTCTCTCTCTCTCTCATACGAAAAAATAGATGATTCTTTGTCATATTCTAAGTGTATTATAAAAAGTGAAAAAATATAATTTTCTCCATGGACATAAATTCTCCTCGACAGCGGAAGATTTCGGGGATTGACATTTGACAGAACATGAATAATGACCAGAGCTTTGCTGCAATTTTGAATAGCATAAGGGGAAGTTTTTATTTGCTTTACCCTTATCATATACTAAAGCATTACTATCTGGTTAGCTCTGATATCTTAATTGAATTTCAGGATCTGATTCAATGTGTGCCTCAAAATCATACTTACCATATACTTAATTTCTTAGATTTTTTTTTTTTTTTTTTTTTTTTTTTTTTTTTTTTTTTTTTTTTTTTTTTTTTTTTGTCAAATGAATGATAATACGCGCATTTCTATAATAGGAAACGAAATGTTACCGGATTATTATTATTATTATTATTATTATTATTATTATTATTATTATTATTATTATAGTTGTTACTCAAAATAGAATAAAACAATAACGTAGAAAACTATTCAAAACATGAATCTTTCCATTTGCTCAAGAAATTCATTCTTCATCATAAGATTAACAACCTCCCCCCCCCCCCGCCTCAATGATGATATTAGTACATTAGATAATAAAGAAACCTTGCGTATGAAGAATTGCACTAAAATTGTCCGTCTAAAGACACCACGAGCTATTAACTGATTGGTATTCAAAATTAATTTTCGTGACATAAGCGTTAAATTCCTTTAATCAGATTATTTAAACAAAATATTTAAGGCGCATTCATTTACGCATTCATTCGAAGCATTCTGGAATTTACAAGCACTATGAATAACAAGTAAATACCGTACTTTATTACCAAGTACGAGAAGCAACTTTTCCTTATTCTAACTTTTTCAAAAATTTCTTGTCTGAAAAATGGTGTGACATTGTTTTTTTCGCTTTTTTTTTCACGCACAACAATTTCGCAAAAATACTATTTATTTGGAGTTTTCAGTTTATTTATATGCATCTATAATATGCGCACACATGTTTTGTATGTTATAAATAGTTTAGAAGTTTAGATAAGGGAATCTCCATTTCATTTATAAATGATAACTAGAGAAAATGTGATAAATGCAGGGGATGTCAGAGAGACTGAATTTGTTGTTATATCCTACCTTGTTTGCCATGTACAGGATTTATTGCCAAAATCTAAATTTCTACTGAATACGGCCAAGTTAGTTGTGGGAGGTTGATTATATTTTATATGCATCACTTATTCTTTGTGGTGGCCTATTGGAAATGTCCCTGCCTGGTGTTAGGTACTAACATAAAGACGAGGTGAATGTAAATGACTTTATTCAACAAGATAACGAGAATATATAAAAGCGGTTGAGGGTAATAATGGCACAAAAAATTCCAACAATGAGAACATGCTTAAACAGTTATTTTTTTACCTCAAACTCTCTCCCCGCTCTAATAATAGAAAAGCCTGTTTAAGCTTGCATTGCATGTTTCACATTGTTGGAGTTTTTGTGCCATTGTTGCCCTCAACTGTTTATGTATAAGCTTGGTATCTTGTTGAATAAAGTCACTTGCATTCACCTTACCTTTCTGTTACTGCCTAACAGCTACCTTGCAACAGGCAACTTATCTTTCGTAGAAAGGTATTCAGTAGAGTGACCAAAGCAAGGTCGTATTCTTCGCTTGTTGTCCAAGCAGAGTGTGTCATTTTGCGCCATCCTCCTCCTTGTATACCCCACCCACTTTTGGTTCGATTCCTTATACTGTCATGTGATTCCTACTTAGTTCCAAAATTCATCCTGTTAAAGGATCTTTTTAATAGAATGTTACGTTTTCATTATATTATAGACCTAAATTTATTCCTATTCACTTGATGAAAACAATTTCTAAGAGAATTTCTTATTAACTAAGACTTCAGTTAACTATAAATAAACGTATATATGGGTATTTTATACTTGACTGAAATCTGGAGATAAAGTACTGAAATTAGACATCTGCAAACCGTTTACGCATCACAAGAAACATAACTTACGGACTCATCTACCCTATGAATGACTGTACATAGTTAATATAAATATACAGTATCTCATGTTTTTTTTTTTTAATTCCTCGTGAGTATATCGATGAGAACTTCTATATATATATATATATATATATATATATATATATATATATATATATATATATATATACTGTCTGGAAGGACTCTTAATGAATATCCTGAGGAATAAGGTTACTGTATCCTCCATTACTATAAAGGATGAAATAAAATTAGATATTTTTCATATTAACATTCATACAGCTAGAGGAAGTACTAAAGCAAAAAGTATCCTTTACTCTTCACAAATTTATTTTTTTTTAGAAAGAAAAGATGTATGGAAATCGTTTCCCATTTTCCATAAAAGGCAGAATCTTGTTGTTTGGGTATATTAAGAAAGGATTGTAATAAGATGTTTATTGCTTCGTATTATCATTCTAAACTTCATGGCCTACTTATATCTCCTAAGCTATTAATTCGTTAAAAAAAAAATCCTCTCGCCCTAGTTTTTTTTCCAGTAATAAATTATCCTACTATCTTTTTTTATGAATTATTCTGCTTTTTTCGAAATGCCATTTGGGAATACTTAGAATATCTACTAATATATTAATATAAAGATTTATTGTTATGATTATTATTAATTTTACAGTGTTGTTGTTATTATTATTATTATTATTATCATTATTATTATTATTGTTGTTGTTGTTGTTGTTGTTGTACGCGTTCAAACTTTTATACGGAGAAGTTTTAAAGGGGCCATCCATGTTTTGAACTGTCTGTTCACACAAACATACAAACACACTGATAAGAATGATAAAAGATTATGAGTTTGAAGACAAATAAAAGGCACAGAGAATTATGTTTCACCCTCCAACACCTTCAAGCTTTTAAGATACAAACATTACAAGAGACATCTGCGAGCCTCAGAATTAAGGTCAATTTAAAGATAGAACCTATTGAAGGTACGAAAAAAAAAAACCTGACTACAATTAATTCCTTCTATAAATTTTCGTTCATTTTGATCCCTAGTCTGATGCAGCCACAGATTTTAGGATCTTTATTTTACTATTTTCCGGTGTGGGAAGTTATATTTGGTTGGGTAAAAGCTTTTTCCGTTTATATTAATGGAGTAA
>NC_090761.1:12692997-12700497 GCF_036898095.1 Palaemon carinicauda
AGCTGGTACTGCTAGGGTGCCACAGCCCACCCTCCCACATTTCCACCACAGATGAAGCTTCATAATGCTGAATCCCCTACTGCTGCTACCTCCGCGGTCATCTAAGGCATTGGAGGCAGCAGCAGGGCCTACCGGAACTGCGTCACAATCGATCGCCATTCATTCCTATTTCTAGCACGCTCTCTTGCCTCTCTCACATCTATCCTCCTATCACCCAGAGCTTTCTTCACTCCATCCATCCACCCAAACCTTGGCCTTCCTCTTGTACTTCTCCCATCAACTCTTGCATTCATCACCTTCTTTAGCAGACAGCCATTTTCCATTCTCTCAACATGGCCAAACCACCTCAACACATTCATATCCACTCTAGCTGCTAACTCATTTCTTTCACCCGTTCTCACTCTCACCACTTCGTTCCTAACCCTATCTACTCGAGATACACCAGCCATACTCCTTAGATACTTCATCTCAAACACATTCAGTTTCTGTCTCTCCGTCACTTTCATTCCCCACAACTCCGATCCATACATCACAGTTGGTACAATCACTTTCTCATATAGAACTCTTTTTACATTCATGCCCAACCCTCTATTTTTTACTACTCCCTTAACTCCCCCCAACACTTTGCAACCTTCATTCACTCTCTGATGTACATCTGCTTCCACTCCACCATTTGCTGCAACAACAGACCCCAAGTACTTAAACTGATCCACTTCCTCAAGTAACTCTCCATTCAACATGACATTCAACCTTGCACCACCTTCCCTTCTCGTACATCTCATAACCTTACTCTTACCCACATTAACTCTCAACTTCCTTCTCTCACACACTCTTCCAAATTCTGTCACTAATCGGCCAAGCTTCTCTTCTGTGTCTGCAACCAGTACAGTATCTTCCGCAAACAACAACTGATTTACCTCCCATTCATGGTCATTCTCGTTTACCAGTTTTAATCCTCGTCCAAGCACTCGAGCATTCACCTCTCTCACCACTCCATCAATATACAAGTTAAACAACCACGGCGACATCACACATCCCTGTCTCAGCCCCACTCTCACCGGAAACCAATCGCTCACTTCATTTCCTATCCTAACACATGCTTTACTACCTTTGTAGAAACTTTTCACTGCTTGCAACAACTTTCCACCAACTCCATATAACCTCATCACATTCCACATTGCTTCCCTATCAACTCTATTATACGCTTTCTCCAGATCCATAAACGCAACATACACCTCCTTACCTTTTGCTAAATATATCTCGCATATCTGCCTTACTGTAAAAATCTGATTCATACAACCCCTACCTCTTCTAAAACCACCCTGTATTTCTAAGATTGCATTCTCTGTTTTGTCCTTGATCCTATTAATCATTACTCTACCATACACTTTTCCAACTACGCTTAACAAACTAATACCTCTTGAATTACAACACTCATGCACATCTCCCTTACCCTTATATAGTGGTACAATACATGCACAAACCCAATCTACTGGTACCATTGACAACACAAAACACATATTGAACAATGTCACCAACCATTCAAGTACAGTCACACCCCCTTCCTTCAACATCTCAGCTCTCACACCATCCATACCAGACGCTTTTCCTACTCTCATTTCATCTAGTGCTCTCCTCACTTCATCTATTGTAATCTCTCTCTCATTCTCATCTCCCATCACTGGCACCTCAACACCTGCAACAGCAATTATATCTGCCTCCCTATTATCCTCAACATTCAGTAAACTTTTAAAATATTCCGCCCATCTTTTCCTTGCCTCCTCTCCTTTTAACAACCTCCCATTTCCATCTTTCACTGTCTCTTCAATTCTTGAGCCAGCCTACCTTACTCTCTTCACTTCTTTCCAAAACTTCTTCTTATTCTCTTCATATGAATGACCCAATCCCTGACCCCACCTCAGGTCAGCTGCCCTCTTTGCCTCACATACCTTGCGCTTTACTTCCAAGGTGTAAAAATTACGGTCGCTTGTATTACTAAATTACGGCTGAAAACTATATATTTTTACGAAGAATTTCCGATTAGAATTGCAGGTTTTTTGATAGTGCACACTTTCCCATTCTCTTAAATCTTGCATTCACTCTTGCTGTTCTAGGGTGATAAGGACCTTCCATTCTAGTACCTGTTTCACATTATCTATGCATCCCGTTATAGTTTTTCATCTCTTTTCTCTTGAAACTTCTGAATGATACATGCCATTCTCCCTCCTATTTTTGCCTTATTTCCCCACATGACTAAACCGTCTCATAACATGCTAGACTAACTCATGATTTTACCTATAATAGCCTTTATCCAAGTTCTACGTAGCCCATCTTTCCTCATCTTTTAAATTCTTCTCATAGCATATATACGATTCAAAAAATTTATTTTAGTGCTTCTAACCTTTTTTTCCCATCCACATTATCCTCCTCAATTGCAGCCCGTTTAGGAGATTTGTTGTTACGCCCACTTCATACGTATCCACCATGTCTTCCATGAACATTCCAAATATTTCATCAAATCTTTAGATAAAGGCCTTTGGAGTGACTGACTTCTCTCATTCTAATGACCATTTTTAATTTAATTTCTATGTACTTTTACCATTGAAGTACTTCATTTCTTTCATTATCCATAGTTGCAATCATTATTACAGCTTCCAGTTTTTACTTACATATGAACGTGCTCTTACTCACATTAACTATCGCAACCATTTAAAATTTATACTTAAGTTTCTATAGTTTTTCATATATATCTTTATTCAGCTATGTATCCTCTGCAAACATCAACCATTCTACACACTAGCCCTAACCCATTTTCTATATTACCACTTGGCATGTATGTCTAATTTCGTGTTGAATGGTCTTCCACTGTCCATCCAGAAAGATGTTAGAATGCCAAATAGTTATGACGCACTCTTATGTCGGCTCAACTATTTCATTAAACCAGTCACTCCTCTGTCTACATATTCTTATACATACTTTACTTCTAATAATTTATTTTCTATCTATACATCCATAACATCATCTACAGACCCTCTCGATCATTTTTATAGTTTTATCTTTTTTTTATATATAGCAAATGTTTGATCCTCAGACGCTCTTCGTTGTTCAAAACTACAGTATATTGTTGAACCACTGTGAATCATGTATCAAAACTTCTCAGTTAAAATTGTATTATATATCTTCCCTGATAAAAGCAATGTTATGTCCATATAATTCTTACTGTCATTTCTATTATCATTAGGACTATACAAACAAACAATATATTGTGGTGTCCTATTGGAAACGTACCAGCCTGATGATCGCCAGACTGGGGTTCGAGTCCCGCTCAAACTCGTTAGTTCCTCTGGTCGCTGAAACCTCACCATCCTTCTGAGCTAAGGATGGGCAATTTAGGGGAGCCTATAGGTCTACCTGCTGAGTCATCAGCAGCCATTGCCTAGTCCTCCCTGAGCGTAGCTTGGGTGGAGAGGGGGCTTGTGCTCTGATCATATAATATATGAGGTCAGTTTCTAAGGCATTGTCCTGCTTGCTTGGGCAATGTCACTGTCCCTTGCCTATGACATTCATGAGCGGCCTTTAAACCTTTAAACCCATTCCTTTGAAAATTGCCCTCACCCATATATATATAAGTCCTGAATAGTAGTCTAGTCCCTATCATATCACGGCATCTCAACTACTGCACCCGTTTCATGCTTTAACCATTTACTTCCATGACATCTCATATAAAGTCGCATTTAGAAACACTCAAACGAATATTAACCCCGTCTGATTTTGTATCTTTCACTCCCCATTTTCTTATATCTTCCATATTAAAAGAGGGAAAAAAAAAATCCTCACTCCAATGACCAATTTCTGCAGTGCTCCTCTCTTTGCAACTTTTGTTTCGAAATTCGTTTGTTCATAAACCTTTATCATTTCATCTACAATTCGTGTAGCACAATTGCTTATTGTTTAGATAATTAGTGTACCATCTGCTTTTTATTTATATCCTTGTCTCTTCTACTCCTTCTTAACAACTCCATCCAAACATCTCAAATTATACATTTTTCTTTTGGTACAGAACCCAAGAAGAACCTAATTAAAAATGGAAAGAGAGAGAGAGAGAGAGAGAGAGAGAGAGAGAGAGAGAGAGAGAGAGAGAGAGAGAGAGAGAGTGTGTGAGAGAGAGAGAGAGAGAGTGGAGAAGTTTATCTTAATTCTTTTTTTTTCATAGTGTGGGCTTCTCAGCCAATTAGATACTGTGCTCTGGATTCAGTAATCCTTCTGGATACAAAATATTAAAATTATATCTGCCGTGGTGTACTGGTGTTTGCGTTATTGAAAGAACCAATGCAAAACACATTGCGCGAAGTTATCCAATGCAGTTAATATATGAAGATTTATAGTATACACATTTCTCTTTTGTTTCCTTGCCCATTGAAAAATTCAATAGTTACACGTTAATTATTAGATGCATATTTTGATAAATATATATGAATCACCTTATATACTTATACTCAAAGCTTGCTAGGTTGATAATATGGAAAAGATTTATGAGTGGAAGAAAATCTAATTTTTTGATAAAGCACTTTTTCATAACTAATACCTTAATTCCCCCTGTGTTCCTTTAGGGACACAAGTAGAGGGTTTCCTCTAATTACAGAGATTTGTCCTTCAATACTTAGATCCAAATTCTCTTTGTTTATCCTCATGTGCGTATAATTTAAACAATATCAAAAGGGGTTTTCTCTTATCTTATTATTATCTAAATTCAAGAGAGAGAGAGAGAGAGAGAGAGAGAGAGAGAGAGAGAGAGAGAGAGAGAGAGAGAGAGAGAAGAGAGAGAGAGAGAGAGAGAAAAGCATGTATAACATCGTTATTGCAGTTTTGGAAAAAGGTTTTATCAGAATAATGTTTATTATTTGGGTTATTCAAATTGATGTGACACAGCAAAAGAAAAATTAAAACATAATTAAGATATACCATTCAGAAATAAAGTAAGAAGTGGAAGATTAGAGAATTCATATTTCAACAGAGATCTATATTTTTGAAAACGTCAGCATCGAGAAAAAAAAAATAAAAAAAAAAACGGAAACAGCATTTCAAAAGAACGAAGTAGACAATATATGGTCGCTCGGCTTCAGTTGGTAGGCAGGACTCGGGAAATCGGAATCTAACGAATTAATCTGGGTGGGGGCGAGTTAAAAATGAAGTCCAAATACAGATGAACGTCGTAGTAATTATCTGTTATTATAAATGTACTCTTCCCTCTAAAGTGTACTGCCGTATACAGTAAGGGAATGCAGAAGAATTTCCAAAATCCTGAGAAATTACGTACACTCTACTCAAATTCAATAGTCTGTCGACACACAGGCAATTATTAGCGTTAGGTGCGATAAAGTAAGTGTCGCCGGACGTTCGAGCTTGACTGAATTAGTAGATACTAAACATCTATAGACTTTCAATTGGTCTCCACAAGACACTAGAAGAGTGGGAAGACCCAGGCCTACATGGCGAGGACTATGAAGCGTGAAGATATATATATATATATATATATATGTGTGTGTGTGTGTGTGTGTGTGTGTATATATACATATATATGTATATATGTATGTATATATATATATAAATATATATATATATATATATATATATATATATGAATTGTATATATTGTTATTAAAAGGAAAAGATTTCTCAGCCTAATAAGGAAAAATAATCCAGTGAGGAAAGAAAACATGGAAATAAATAAATTACAAACGAAGTGATAAACAATGGAAATAAAATATTTTAAGAACAGTAACAACAATAGATTAGGTCTTTCATATATAAACTATAAAAAACTTTAAAAAAATAAAGAAAAAAAAATAAGACAAAATAGTGTGCCAGAGTGTACCCTCAAGCAAAAGAACTCTAACCCAAGACAGTGGAAGGCCATGGTACTGAGTTTATGACACTACCCAAGACTAGAGAAAAAAATGGTTTGATTTTGGAGTGTCCTTCTTCAAGAAGAGCTGCTTACCATAGCTGAAGAGTATCTTCTACCCTTACCAAGAGGAAAGTAGCCACTGAACAATTATAGTGCAGTAGTTCGTATTTCACTCATTTTGGTTTAAGATATTTCGTAAAGTTTGACGAACAGGATAATTGGAAAAAAAACACAGTGTGAACGATACTTATCATCGCATACTATTTCTGATTTTTTTGCGGTTTTTTATCAATAAAACGTTACTGATTTGCAAAATTGATGCGATCTGGAATGGTAAATTGCCTCCTCAATATTGACTTCAACTGACGAGGGTATTAATCTAACGCTGTTCAGATTTCTCGTTCAACCATTTTTGCAATATATCTGACCCATCTGAATATTTTGAATATCTCTTAGAATCCTTATCTGAAAAAGGACTTTGCTCAAAATAATTACTTTTTTCCAAAAATGGAAAATATGATTAAGATAAACATTTGAGCATATCCCATTTATACTTTGCTTCGATAAATTATCTGTAATTCCACCTATTGCAAAGTGTTGCCAACCACATATTGTTTTAGGCTATTGGAAGCGTCTCCCAAGACGATCTGCTGGACTGAGGTTCGAGACTCGCTCCAGGTCGATAGTTTCTTGTAGTGTTTGCAACCTCACCATCCTTGTCAGTTATGGATGGGTCGGGGTTTAGGGAAGCCTATAGGTCTACTTTCTGAGTCACCAGTAGCCATTTACTGGTCTTTCCTGGTCTTAGAATAATGGAGAGGGGGACTCGGGCACTGGTCATAGGTATATATGGTCAGCCTCTAGGCCATCGTCTTGCAAGGAAGGGCTTTGTCACTGTCCCTTGCCTCTGCCATTAATAAACGACCTTTAAATCGATGGCGCATAACCCCCTCAAAAAGGTCTTCACTTCCTCTTAGAAACTAAAAAACAATTCCTGGATCTTTAATTGTTGATAAGGCTCATACTAAAACAAACATCCATTTTTGCCTCGCTTTACAGTCACAAGAGTGATGGTGTGAATAATGCTACACTTTATATATTGGCTTTTCACCGATACCCATAAAACATATACACTACCTAAAATTGTTGGTACTATGCTATCTTTTAAATCAAGACTTATTCATGAAAACATCAGGCATCATTTCTCTCTCTCTCTCTCTCTCTCTCTCTCTCTCTCTCTCTCTCTCTCTCTCTCTCTCTCTCTCTCTCTCTCTCTCATACGAAAAAATAGATGATTCTTTGTCATATTCTAAGTGTATTATAAAAAGTAAAAAAATATAATTTTCTCCATGGACATAAATTCTCCTCGACAGCGGAAGATTTCGGGGATTGACATTTGACAGAACATGAATAATGACCAGAGCTTTGCTGCAATTTTGAATAGCATAAGGGGAAGTTTTTATTTGCTTTACCCTTATCTTATACTAAAGCATTACTATCTGGTTAGCTCTGATATCTTAATTTAATTTCAGGATCTGAGTCAATGTGTGCCTCAAAATTATACTTACCATATACCTAATTTCTTAGTTTTT
>NC_090761.1:12712997-12717997 GCF_036898095.1 Palaemon carinicauda
GGTTCTCATTGCAAGCATGGTTGTCCACATTGCTTGAATTTCCTAAATAGATGTTATTTTCATTCCTTTACTAGTTATGACGGTGATGAAACTAGTGGTTTTTTTTTTTTTTTTTTTTTTTTTTTTGTGTGTGTGTGAGTAAATACTTGGCGAAGGATATATAAAAATCAAACTAACAGATATAACAATTCGACAGCCATTTCATAAATCATTTACATTGGGTATATTTTTGATAAATGCTGTATACACTTCTAAAATGACTGCCGTTTGTATTTTTCCATTTACCCGCAGAAAATAAAGTAGGTGGATTTATTCATAACCGTATATCGTCCTAAAAAACACTCTTACGTGAATTCTCTGTGTAATTAATTATCAGAAACATTTCTGTTTCTCCAAATGTTATCTTTGATAGGACAGAAATATTTTTTTCTTTATTTTGTGAGGTAAATTGTTCCAATTATAATTGACAAAGTCATTGTGTTTAAACTTTACAACACTGCTAAATCATTAACTTTCATAGAAGGGTCATCTTTATTGTGTCAAAATAACACCTCACTCTTTTGGATGCTAATGTTCCATTACTCTTGCGCTTCTTTCCCTTGCTCGCCGAAGACTTGATAAATATTCCTTGCCTTCTTCTTCTTCTTCTTCTTCTTCTTCTTCTTCTTCTTCTTCTTCTTCTTCTTCTTCTTCTTCTTCTTCTTCTTATTTTTATTTTTATTTTTATTATTATTATTATTATTACTATTATTATTACTTACCAAGCTACAACTCTTGTTGGAAAAGTGGGATGTTATGAGCCCAAGGGCTCCAACACGAAAAATTGCCCAGTGAGGAAAGGAAATAAGCTAAAGGAGAAGTTATTAACAATTAAAATAAAATATTTTTAAAAGCGGAGGCAATATTACAATAATTCTTTCACATGTAAACTATAAAACTTCACAAAAAAAAAAAAAAAAAACAAGAGAAAGAAATAATAGAATAGTGTGCCCGGGTGTTCCATCAAGCAAGAGAACTCTACTCCTATGACACTTCTGGCCTATACAGTTTTCCCTGTGATGTTCTCAAGTATAAATAACCAAAACACATTCAAACTATGTTGTCTATTACTTTGCATGCTTTATATCAAAGTATTTTTTCCGTCTTTATATTCCAATTTCTGAGATAAATGCGGTTCTCCAAAAATTCAAACACTTTATTATTTTGTATTCGCCACCAAACTCCATTTCTGTGAAGGAGGGTTAACGCAACCAGCTCTTCATACATTCTAATGTACAATTTACCCTCTTTTTATAATCCTATATACAGCCTCTATGCTATCTCCTACACAAGGAAGATAAGCAATCACGATAAATAGTAATTTCCAATTGTACACCATTTGCATAACATCAGGAAAGAGTTGGGTGGGTGGTCCATTTATATTGGGGGAAAATACTCCATCAGCCAAATTACGTCTATTGATCAACCGGAGATGTAGTTATTATTATTATTATTATTATTATTATTATTATTATTATTATTAGTAGTAGTAGTAGTAGTAGTAGTATTGTTGTTGCTGTTGTTGTTGTTGTTGTTGTTGTTAGCTAAGCTACAAACTTAGTTGGAAAAAACAGTATACTATAACCCCAAGGGCTCTAAAAAGGAAAAACCGCCCAGTGAGGGGAGGGAACAAGGAAATAAAAAAACTATTAAAGAAGTAATGGACAATTAAAATAGAATATTTTAAGAGCAGTAACAACATTAAAATAGATCTTTCATATATAACTACAAAAACTTGAAAGAAACACAAGAGGAAGAGAAATAAGATAGAATAGTGTGCTCGAGTGTACACTCGAGCACACTATTCTATCTTACGCAAGAAAGAATTCTACCCCAAGACGGTGGAAGACCATAGTACAGAGGCTTAAGTTATTTTAGCAAGTAAATTAGAATTTGTCAAACATTAAATCAAAGGCCATGGCCATATCGAAAGCTGATCGATTTAGTTACCAAACCGATGGTGAAGTGTTACCAGAATGCTTCTACGGGCTATTTATTGTCTTACAAAATTGGTCGTTAATTTTTCTTTCGCAGTCTAAACATGACTCACCAACGAGACCTCAAGTTTCCCATCAAAATGTGGTCTGAAAAAAAGTCAATTAAAAGAATGCCAGGATATTTATTTCGAAAATTAGAGAACGCATGCTATCCTAAATAACTTAAGGCCATAGCATCTCCCATCTGATATAGAAGAATACACAGTTGAAAGTTTAAAAGACTATTCGCCAAAAAATGCTGACATCACAAAGAGCTACTAAGCAATATCTCAAAACTATGAATATAATACATGACGTTATATAATGTTGCGTTACGATTAGAAAAAAATCAAAGGTAACGCGGAAATCTACAACTCTTAAACCCAAATATAATATTATATAGTTGAATATATAGAAAGATTTTGATTCTTTCAAAGGTAATATTACAAATATAATAAGTGATGAATGTAAATAACAATATACTATGAACTTGTGATGTAATGTATGATATGGATTTGCAATGTAATGAATAACAAACTTTTAACTGGGCTCCACAAGGCAGTAGAAGAGTTGAAAGACCCAGGCCTATATGGCTGAAGACTATGAATCGTAAAGTGGGAGATGAGGAATGGAAAAGTATTGAATTAGAAGCTCAAGCTAGAGACGAATGGCGAAATCTAACCGAGACCCTTTGCGTCAATAAGCGTAGGAGATGATGATGATGATGAATTTGCAGTAAAATAAAGAATATATATTGATATATATAAAGTAAGAATATTAACTCCTACATACTAGGTTTTTAGCCCTAATGCTCGGCATTTTTTTTTTCTATCCCACACACCATGTGGAATGTAAACAATATAACATAAACAAACAATAACACCATAAAGTTTGTGTTCTAGGATATCGTAAATCTACACGACCGCTATCAGTAGCAACGAAATTTACTCAACCTAAAAACCTATAAAAGATATGATTTAAGTGTTTGGTCTTGGGTAATGCCATAGCCTTTGTATCATGGTCTTCCACTCTCTTGGGGTAGAGTTCTTTTGCGTGAGGGTACACTGGGGTTCACTATTCTATCTTATTTCTCTTCTTCTCTTCTATAGTTTATATATGAAAGATTTATTTTAATATTGTTACTGTTCTTAAAATAATTCATTTTAATTGTACATTACTTCTCTTGTAGTTTATTTATTTCGTTTCGTCACTGGGATATTTTCCTTCTTGGAGCCCTTGGGCTTGTAGCATCCTGCTTTTGCAACTTAAAGTTGTAGCGTAGAGAGTGATAATAATAATAATAATAATAATAATAATAATAATAATAATAATAATAATAATCAAAGAAATTGAAATATACGCATACGACTTTTTACTAATTCAATTGAACTTTTACAGCAGAAGACCAGGCAAATAGTGTTCATACCCCAATCACTGGATGTGGATACGCTACCCAAGAATAAACAGTGAACTTGGCGATGTGATTTTACCCCTCACTCCTGTACTTTATCATTCCCTCTCTTGTCCACATTCCCTGTTTACTTTCCCGTAAAACAAACTCCAAGACATTTATTATTCTCTGTAGTGTCTCTCTACTGTAGCTACTCCAACATCTTTCCAGCCACACAATATTCACGACTTCATGTTATCCCTTACCCTTCTCCGAATATTTTAAATTTTGCATTACACCATTCATAAATATATCACATTCATATCAGAAAGAAAATTTCCATTTTTATCCATACATAAAAATATTCCTTGCTCTTAAACTCATTTAAAGAAAAACATCGTTATTTTGGAAGAAAAAAATAATGGTATCACAATTTATTCGTTTAATAAATTCAATCAGTAAGCGTAGTCTGTTTGAAATCACAAATGGCTTCTTAGAGGAAACATGATCTTTGAGTATGAGAGGCGGTCTCACTAATATGAGCTGATTTAATTTCTTTTTCCCCGTCGAAACTCGTGAAATTTATACGTCTCGATTTTAGGAATGAAGCCAGGCGAAGAGGAAGAGGAGATTATGAGGACGCATTAACTTTCTAAATTGATTTTACAATCAAAATCAAATCTAAGTTTTTCGTATTTCTTGCAACATAAAAATTTGAACTTGCTCTCTGTACTCTGAGCATCTTTGTAATGATATTTCTATACCTTGTAACAGTTTTCGTGTTAAGTATAATACTATTACCTAGTATCTTATGTTATGACCATTGTGTCTTCTTCTTACGGGATATTTGATTATCAAATATTGTTCACATAGTTTTTTTTTTTCAAGGAGTTTATGGCTGATTTTTGAAAAATAGTAGGGCAAGTTCTATTTAATGAAGAAGGAATTGAAAAAAAGAAAGGAATATATATAACAAATGTGGAAAAGGGAAGAAAATAAAAGAAATAGAATAAAGAAGATGAAAAGGCAAATCCCTCCGCCCTACACTTGAACCTGAACTTCATGGGGCTGGGGCACTGATCATATGTATATAAGGTCAGCTCAGGCCGTGGGTGGACAACCCTCAATAGGCCCATCTGCCATGTAGCCTCCTCGAGTGTGTCTGTAATTTACAAGATATTAGTTGTTAATTACCATTATGATAAACTGTTCCAGTAATTTAAAAGTCAGTGAGAGACTTTGTATTTTAAAAATACTTGACTTTTCTAAATCCTACAGTCCATTAGTGAATGCAGTCATCGTACAAAAAGAATTATTGCCCTCATATGTCAAGCCTACACTCTGGCTCATTCATTGGAGTCTCAGTCTGAAAGATCTAAGATATAGTACTGGTAAACACAATACATTATACATTCATTATGTTCCAACCCAAAAAATGGTAGTTGCTAGCAAAAAACTCTCAAATTACCTAAAAGAAAAGTTTCACGAAAAAAAAATAAAAAAAGATAAATAAATAAATAAATTCCTCGGAAAATCGACATAGGCTATGTGCACATATCCTAAATATCCACTCTCCATAGATATTTTCGTATCTC
>NC_090761.1:12722997-12740497 GCF_036898095.1 Palaemon carinicauda
AGACCTCGCAAGGTCAGACTAATTTTCAGAATGTGCAGAGCAAAGCAAATACCACATAGTTAACTCTAGAGGGGAAGAGAGTGATGTTGGGTCAAGGTCATTCATGTCAACATCAATAGTATTGAATAATCAATTTAATGTTTTATTAGATAATTGTGAGACAATAGATTTTCCTATGAAACACACGGCCGAATTAAGTAAAACAGTGCATGCTCCCGTAGATTTGCAACGAATTCATACAATAATAAGCCAAAATGAGTTACGGCCAACCTTATATGCTGTAAATTTAGAACACAAATCCTTTACGTTATTTTTTGACTCTGGTAGTCCACGTAATATTATGGATTTGAAGACACATCATTTGTTGTTTTCGAACTTTCCGATTGAAAAATCAGGAATTAGACTTTCAGGTATAGGAAATAATGAATTAAACGTCATAGGCATAACTCATATTCAGTTCAGAGTCGGTAATCGTACGTTTGCCGATACATTTGTTGTTGTAAAAAACATTAATATGTATCCAGCTGTAATTATAGGATACCCATCTATGGGAAATCAAAACATTATCTTAGCTCCTGCCAAGCACGGCGTGTATATCAAAGGGAAATTCTATAAGTCTTTTAATACCTTAAAATCAGTTTTGGATAAAAAGGAGACAACAAATGTAACCGTAACGTACGTTGAAGAACCGATAACTTGTCTCACTAATAAAGAAATAATATACGCGACCCAGCAGAATTCTCGTTCACCCGTAATATCATCTTGCACGCAATCTATCGAACCAAACATACCTTCGAATTTAATAGTGCAAATAAAGAAAACACTACCGGGATCTGAAATATTAATCCTTTCCGATACTTTGAAAACTAACGGATTGTCTGTCACACAAGCTATTTATACAGTAGGCTCACATCAGCAATGTAATATCGAAGTCTGTAATCATTTAAATAACACTTTAGTAATTCACAAAAATCAACATATCTTGGATGTAGAAGTTTATAAACATCGTATTCTTACCGTTGCTGAAATCAATCACTCTCAATCAGTTGCGGATGAATCCCTTTTGCGATCTATTAAAAATAAAATCAGTATGGACATTCAAGACGAAGAAATTCAGCAGAAAATTTTTGAACTTTTAACTAAATATCAAGATGTCTTTTCCACTACGGATGGATCCTTAGGAAAAACAGATGTGATCGAGCATCAAATAAGGTTAAAGGACAAGCAGAAAATTATATATGTACCCTCGTACAGACTCCCTATGAAATTCCAGAATGAAATAAATGATGAAGTAGGTAAAATGTTAGAGGAAGGAGTCATTAGAAAATCAAACAGCCCTTATAATTTTCCTTTAATAGTTGTACCGATAAAAGATCGAACATGGCGTATCTGCGTCGACTTTCGTCGTCTAAACGAGGAAACGATCCCTGATCGATTCCCAGTGCCATGTACTGACGATATTATGTCTTTGTTAGGTCAGAATAAATATTTTACCAGTTTGGACTTACTTAAAGGCTTTCACCAGATATCATTAGAAGAAGATAGTATCCCATACACAGCCTTCAGCACAGCCAGGGGACATTATGAATTTTTACGGATGCCTTTTGGTTTACGTTGTGCTCCTATAACATTTACAAGAATGATTAACATAGTGTTTGGAGACTTGTTAGGGGATATATTGCATGCCTATATGGATGATCTTGTAATCTTTTCCAACACCTTAGAAGAACATCTACGTAAGTTAGAACTAGTACTACAGAGATTAAGACAACATAACTTAAGGGTAAAGATTAGTAAGTGTGAATTTTTCAAAACAGAATTAATATATTTGGGTTTCATGGTGTCAAGCCAAGGTCTTAAAGTAGTCCATGATAAGGTGTCGGCTATACGTAATTTTCCCATACCTACTAATGTCAAGGGAATACAGCAATTTCTGGGTTGTAGTGGATATTACAGGCGTTTTATACGCAACTATTCAATAATAGCCGCTCCTTTAACTGATCTTACGAAGAAGGGCGTAGATTTCATATGGTCTGAGCAACATCAACAGGCGTTTAATACTTTGAAAGATGAACTGTGTAGTTCTCCTATCTTAAAATTTCCTGACTTCGGTAAGGAATTCTTCATTGCAACAGACGCCTCAGACTTAGGAGTAGGAGGGGTATTGCTTCAGCAATATGATAAACAATTTTTCCCGATAGCTTTCTATTCTCGAAAATTGAGAACTTCCGAAAGTAAGTATGCAATAATAGACAAGGAAGGACTAGCTATTGTTAATTCGCTAGTGCATTTTAAGTTCATAATTTACGGTTATCCCGTTAAGGTTCTTACTGACCATAAACCACTAACAGAGTTCTTTAAAGGCTTCAATCACAGCCCTAAACGAACTCGGTGGCATTTGATCATTCAAGATTTTGGCGCAAGAATCGGGTATTTACCTGGGAAAGCAAATACCATTGCCGATGCATTATCACGCAACCCCGTGTCATCTTGTACGGAGCCTTTAGCTGAATTAATAGATATATCAACATCCATGCCTATTGTAAAAACAATATCTGAACAAGAAGATTTAGGCTGGAGTGCTGAATTGTTACAGACTGAGCAAAGAAAAGATCAGAAAATAGAAACAATTATAAATGCTTTGAAAGGCAATCATAAAGAAAAGGAATATATAAAGTATAAGCAGCAGAATAATATTCTGTGTAGGACTGTGACAAGGAAAACCAGCAATACACCACATGTAACTAACGACCAGGTAGTAGTACCAATCTCACTTATTTCCACTGTCCTGAATTGGTTGCATTCAAATCCATTACATGGACACCCTGGGTTCTCATTAATGTCACAGAAAGCCAAATCATTGTTTTATTGGCATACAATGCTTACAGATATAAAAAGACACATAGCTAATTGTCGCACATGTCAGGAAAACAAAGGGCATACGAAAACACCTGTCAGCCTAGGAGCTTATCCTGTGCCCAATCAACCCTTTGAAAGAATACATTTAGATTTGTTAACAGGATTTTACGAGTCAGACACAGGAAATAAGCACCTCTTAGTAATTATAGATGCTTTAACTCGATATACAGAACTAATAGCGCTTAAAACTAAAACTGCAATTGAATGCGCTAGGAAGTTTTACGAGTGTTACATTTGTAAACATGGAATTCCACACATGATAATCTCAGACTCGGGTGGTGAATTTAATAATCACTTTCTTACCTCATTGTGTGAATTCCTCAACATAAAGAAAATACATACCATGATATATCACCCAGAGTCGAATGGGCTAGTGGAAAAAGCAAATAGGAAGATATTGAATATATTGAGGGTAACACTAGGGGG
This sequence comes from Palaemon carinicauda, assembly GCF_036898095.1. NCBI lineage: Eukaryota > Metazoa > Arthropoda > Malacostraca > Decapoda > Palaemonidae > Palaemon > Palaemon carinicauda. The sequence continues at coordinate 12,726,343 of NC_090761.1, forward strand.
ATCAGACCCCAACTGGGATATTGCAATACCGGCGGCACTGAGTACTCTGAATCATTCATATCATATATCAATTAAAATGTCACCGCATGAAGCATTGTATGGTACCCCAGTTAGAACACCTTTCCATGTATTAACGCCTACAACTAATCTATCAAATCCTTTAAAAGAATGTATAAATGCAAGTATAAGTCGATATGATATCCTTCGAAAGAATTTAGAAGAATCATAAATCATAATGAAAAGGAATCATGATAAAATAGCGAAACCAACTAAAACATATACCGTGGGTGATAACATCTATATTCAAATCAATGTACGAAAAGGGCTCAATTATAAACTAAAACCTAAGTTTGAAGGCCCATTTAACATTTTGGAAACATTAACGGCCAATAGGTTTAGAATTCAAAACGTATCCCAACCCACGGATGAGAGAATAGTACCATTGGCTCACATAAGAAATTAAAAAGAAGTGAAGGAAAATTTTATTTTGTTTTATGTGATTATAAGTTTTCTTTTTAATACAGGAGTAATTACATATATTTTTTCTCGTTACAGGTTTCCAAGATGAATTTTTTGTTGTTGGGAGTGATATTGTTCGCTCAGACATTTTTCTCGTATGGGATGAGCTCTAAGACTAAAAATATATATTTTAAATATGGCAATATAGTTGAAAGACAAGAAGACATTTTTATTACGTCAACCAACGTAATTGTCGAAGTGCATATGCAAGCAATTTTTCTTCAAGAGAATGATGTCACTAGCTTAAGAACCGCCATTTCAAGGTTTTCTGCATCATTGGATGAGTTGCATAGAAGACATTTTCATTTGACTACAGAGGGTTTGCTTGGATCAACATTAAAAGTTGCAGAGATGCTATCTGATGACTTGAAAAATAAGACTGGCGAGACAGGATCTTTGGCTTATGACCTTTTGATGTGGACTGTAGGACACGAACATAAAGAAAGACGGAATCCATTTATTTATGCTGCATTAAGCATCTTTGGGTCTGTTGCAAGTTTAGGTTTAGGAATTTCCAATCGTCTTAAAATTAGTAATCAAAATAAGAAAATTGAGTTCTTGACTCATAAAGATGAATTGATTATGTCAGAACTAAGGAATCAGTTAGCTTCAATCAATAAAATTATGGATTTATTAAATGAACATTCAGATAATATCGTTCAAATTATGGAAGTACAGGATTTGTTGGCAACATTAACGTATTATGATTCAAAGATAGATCACATACATAACAGAATTACACATTTCATTGAGAAATCCAAGGATTATGTAGAAGCTATCACGTTAGCAACTAAAGGTGTATTGTCGCCCCATTTGTTGCCTATAAGTTACTTAAAGTTAATTCTGGAGAACGGAAGGGATAAACTAGGCTATGTTCCTTTGTTAGACGAACATAGGTTAGAATTTTATTACAGCCTAATTACAGTAAACGTAGATAATAACAAGATTATGATTACAATTCCCTTTGATTCTTCTGATGCCTGGCAATCTTACAGGATATCACCATTTCCGACTTTCATGACGAATCACTCAAATCCAGTAATATCCAGTTTGACAGGACACGTATTGATTTCCCCAGACAAGGAAACATATACGGTCATTAAAGACTTAAATCAATTAACTCACTGTTCAGATGCAATGGATAGAAAAATATGTACAGCTGACTCATTTGAATTCCATAAAAACTTAATGGATTCATGCGAGTTAGGTATAGTGCTAGACGGTGCTCTCTCCCATACAAGTGAAAATTGTCTGGATAAGCTTTATCCCTTTGACAATAATGAGTTCAATTGCAGACTGAATAATGGCTCGTGGATACGATACGACAAGGACGGCTTCAATGTATCATGCCCTGACGGATCCACGTCCTTCACCCATATCTTCGTCGCAACAGATGGTTGTGTCGGGACTTCCCCGAATTCCATGGTGACTGGTCTACGGACAATCATCAGAGAACGAGCCTACTTCGCGAACTTCACGTGGACCTCTACAGTGCCAGCACTTCCTCTCCCGTACAACGGACATGTGGCAAAGCGGTTGATGAAACTTACCGAAAGGGACCACCTGTCACCGACTTATAAGGAAATTCTTCACCCCATACTACTAGCTGGATTGAGTATCACGGTGGTGATATTTATCGCCGTGAACATCCTTGTTTGGCGTAGGTTACGGCACAGCAAGCAGCTAAAAAGGAACGATTCGCCTAGCCCCGACAATACGCCCTATTTGATTCAATTCAAAGCCGTTTGAGTGGCCACCTCATTCGCTAAAGGAGTAATTTGTCGGGAAGAGTTTGTATGAAAAGCTGATTAGTACGCTAGTAATATGTAATTAAAGAAATTTTCTACATTTGCATTGTTAAAAATACATTTAAAACAACATTTAAAAAAAAAAAAAGATATAAATCATTTTTTCTCTCGGCATCTAATAAAAATATATAAGCCGGAATGTTAAAAAAGAAAAGAGAAAAAAAAATAAAATATATAACAGAATCTATGGGCATCTAATAAAATATATCAGCCCTATATATAAATATATATATATATATGTACGAAACCGTGGTACGTGTACGTACCAGGAATTCGTGTTTGTGCACTAAAAATTGAGTATTATGTTTCTGACAAAGGTAACAATTATTCTTTATCAAGTTACCGAATCATATGTAAGTCAAAAGTTTTTTTTTTTTGGTACCATATAATCATTTGTTAGCAATGTACCATAGTGGAACCTCTACACACGAACGTATCTACATCCGAATTTTCCAACATCCGAAGAAAAATTCGAGCAAATTTTTGACTCTACACCCAAATTTTATTTCGACACACGAAGTAGCAATTTTCGTCGTACCGGTTGTATCCGAATTTTTCGACACGCGAAGTACAATTCGAACACGTTCCTACTCTACACCCGAATTTTTTTTTCGACACCCGAAGTAAACAATACTCGTATGCGTAGTCGGTGCTCATAGCGCCTGATGTGTTTTTTATTTCCGCCAATAGAAGGCAGCACTTCAACCTCGGAGGGACCCTCAATTAGCGTGGCTTGGGTCAGTCCTCTGTTCTCGTTGGCTTTATGTGGTTGTGCCCTGTGCGTTCTGCTATTAATTGTGTTTTAATCGTGATTTTTTACATTCATCCTTTTACGGTATTTTACGAAAATCATGGGTCCTAAAAGGCTTAGTTTCGCAAGTGGTAGTGGTAGTGGTAAGAAAAGGAATAAGGGAATGCTTTCTTTAGAAGTAAAGCAAGGAATTATTGAAAAGCATGAGCGTGGCGTCCGTATGAGTGAACTTGCAATAAGTTCCGCGCAAATAAAAGAGGTGTTAGGAAAATATCAAGATGTGGTCGACTTCATCGACAAATACCATCCAAAGAAATTGCAGGTTTGTCGTGTAGCTGCGCAGTTTGATGATGTTTCCCTAACTTATTTTCGAAACATTCTGAAAAGCTGTACCAAGCAACTTTCTATCGATAGCTTCTTTAAAAAAACTACGAAGCGAACTCGTGATGAAGAGGAAGGAAGTGGTTCAAAGAAAACAGCAAAGAGTGAAGAGAAAAAATTCAATCAATTTTAAGTGTAGAGAGTGAAAGTGATTAAAATTAATCATCAAAAAGAAAAAAAGATAATGTAAAAAAAAAATATAAATTATAAAAAAAAAAGCTAAGTTATGTTAAAGTTCACTTAGTGTAAGTTAGAATAAGTTACGGTAGTGTACGTTTATCGTAGTTAACCTCTCTACCTCCTCGCCGCCCGTCCGTCTCCTCTCTGCGTAGCAAGACTAACAACACCTGCGCTGGAGTTTCTAAGGTAAAGTGACGCTAAAAACCCGTTTCTTATTTATCATTTTTTGCTAATTCTTCTTATTTACATGTCTATTCTTCTTATTTACATGTCTATTATCTAATTTAGTGTTCATTATTCTCATGGGAAAATTATGTGTAGTAGTTTATTAAGAAGTTATCATAGGTTTTTGGGCTCAACCACGGATTAATCCTATTTCAATGTATTCTTATGGGAAAATTCGTTTCGACAACCGAACATTTTCTACATCCGAAGTTGGTTCTGGAACGGATTAAATTCGTATGTAGAGGTTCCACTGTATATGATCTTGGTTTTATCATGCATTTTTCTTTTAGCTTTGGTAATATCTTTTTTATATGTATTATTGTTATTATTTTTTAATGTGCCTATTTGGACATTCGTCCTCGGTTGATTATGGCTAAAGTTAAACAAAGAATAATACATATGTCCAGTCACACCTAATAACCATGTTTTGGCTTGTTGTTAAATTTTTGTAAAAAAAAAAAATTGAGATAGCTGGCCGAGCTAATGTAATAATTAGAATAGTTAATATTACATGTTTAAAACAAATGACGTAATATGTCATGTTGGTTGAAGGAGCTAACCCTGGGACTTGCTGTAGTCATTCAAATCGTAAACAGGACATACAATGCAAACCTCAGCAATTTGACATTCTTCTTAACGTCAACACATTGTCTCAAGCGTGTGAAAGTTTGTGACGTCACCGGATGCAGGTGTCTTCCGAGTTTGTGACGTGACTAATATAAACTGAGCATACGATATCTGTGATATCGATAAGTTAGGCAGTTCATATCTATACTTCACCAGAATTGGTCATCTGGACCAACCCAGCTTCCTCCAGTGATGTAGATGTTTAACTCTGTTGTTTTTATAGAATAAATACTTAAAAACTATTAAGATGTATTCAGTTATCCATTTACATACATCTGAAACAACACATACTCAATGTGTGCTTATAACAGTAGCACGCCTATATATATACATAAATATATAATATATGTTTTTAATATTTGTATTATATATATACATATATATATATATATATATATATATATTTGTATATATATGTGTGTATATATATGTATATACACACACACATATATATATATATATATATATATATATATATGGTTAAATATATATATATATATATATATATATATATATATATGTATATATGTTTAAATATATATATATATATATATATATATATATATATGTATATATATAAAACATATAATACCTTATCGTATATAATATATATGCCATATTTTACATATATATATATATATATATATATATATATATATATATATATATAGATAGATAGATAATAGATAGATAGATAGATAGATTGTGAATGAATATCACTGAAGGTACATCATAATTTCATTCGAAACTATGCAATATTTATACTTACGAATATTGGACTTTTTTACCAATCTGATTTCTTTTATTCTATCCACAAAATAGAACAAATGCAGAATACTCCTATCAATTCAATCAAATAGGCCAAACATTTTACAATTTTGTTCTCATATCCTGCTTTTTCCCCTTTTCAATTCATGGTACTCCACGTATTGTGTGTAAGGCTTCATTTCAAACGCTTCAACCATTTTTCTTTTATCCACATTTAACATTACCCCTTCTCTTCCATAAAAAGGAGTTTTATACCAATTCCAGTCTATATTATTACATATTTCTTTGTTTCCTTTCTTTACTGGGCTATTTTACCCTGTTGGAGCCATAAGGCTTATTGCATCGTGTTTTTTTCAACAAGGTGTTGTAGCTTAGCTAGTAATAATAATAGTAAGATTCTACTAACACTACATGCCTGTTCATAATCGTTGGCATGCATCTAGCAACCTTCCTTCACATATTCTAGGAAAAACCGTATTTTTATATTACTACCCTCCACCATTTCCCATTATTCTTATCCGAAGAAATCAACCCCTTGTACTCATACAACTTTCAAAATAATATTCAATGATCCACTTTCTCGATTTCCATTAAACAACACAACCAAGGTCTTCTTGTTTTAATCTATCGTCAGCTTATTTTTCTTGCAAACCCTTACATGGCCTTTCACCAGTTTTTGTAGTATCTCTTCACAATCTCCATTCATTACTGTATCAACATACATCAACCATTTTATACTCCATCTAAAATCATTTTATAATGTCGCACCTTTCCATCCATATCTGCCGTTTTTCTCTGATCTCCTACTTCAAAAAAAAAAAAAAAAAAAAATGTTAAGTGGACATAGAGATCAACCGCATCTCGTTTTAACAGTAAACCCGATTCTCTCATGATTTCATATTATTACATATGCATTAGGTACATGATGAAATTCGTTAGAGAACGATAAATATTGGAAAATATACCTGATATTGGAATTGCACCTTAAACCCTTTTAATGAAAGATTAGCTAGCTATTGATTCTTGCAACCTATAGGACGGGATTTCAAGACACGCTCAAGCTAGTGAGTTTGTAGTAATATCTGCAACTTCGCTATTCATGATAGGCGTCAATGACCTTAGATGCCAAGAGGCCAGAAAACTCCAAATCAATCAATCACCATCCTTGTGAGCTATGTGTCTACTACACACTGAGTCATCAGTAGCCATTACCTGACCCTCCCTAGCTCTACCTTAAGGAGATTGGGTTTGGGCGCTGTTTACATTTATATATCGTCAGTCTCTAAGACATAAGGAAAAAACATGTGCATACCAGAAATATACAGACCCCCACATCAATCGCAAGGACAGGACGAGGAGTTGTATACACAACTTGCCCAAGAAGTGAACAATAAGCTACCTGTCCTTGCCAAACCAACTTTTAATTCTGAGAATTTTTAATAAATGTCACCTAAAAGCCTTTTATTTAGAGAGAGAGAGAGAGAGAGAGAGAGAGAGAGAGAGAGAGAGAGAGAGAGAGAGAGAGAGAGAGAGAGAGAGAGTCTGATATGATTTGTTCTTTGAAAGTTTGGCCTGAGGACCTGGCATTTTCTGCATCCTATGAAAACAGTGAAGGTAGGTAGTTGAGAATAAGTTGGACAGCGAGACTGGGCGAATGATGTACCTCACAAGATCTAAAAGTGAAACAAAAGTGAACATTATAGTTACATTTAGCAATAAAAGTTAGAGAGGATTGGATGCTAAAGGAAAGAAAGCAAGTGGAAACTGGTGCAGCTATATATTAGTTGAAGACACTACAAAGACCCAACAGAAATAGCTAGAGTTTCAAGTGAGGCTGATTTCACCACTTCCTTATAAATAGGTGAAGAAATTAAAATGTAAAAAAGAAAAAAGACATTTCAAATACAAATTAGTGAAATCGCTCTATCATTCCAACTCCTCAGTCACCAAATCTTTCTCTATCCTTTTTCTTACTCTTATTTCTTGCACCATGAAAAGCGAGGGATTTTATAGCCACTAGCCTTATATAAAAAAAATGTGGTTATGCACGATATAATTTCGGGAAGATATAAAAAAAACATATTTTGAGATAAACCTCAATTCTAATTATTAAATGATGACGTAAGATTCCTTATTTTTAAAAAGAGGAAAATAACCAACGTTTATACTTTAAATACTGAATAAGAGATAATGTCTAACCCAGACGTACAACTTCCACAGCCCACAAATACATTCATGCATGAAGCCAAATGCTATATCTATGAACAGAAATGCGTGTATGCATGTGCACATATCTATACAGGTATGCATATGGTTTTACATACGTCTATATGTATTTACGTATAAATGATTATATATGTATATGTTTCTGGATAAACATGTATATATATATATATATGTATAGATAAATATATATATTTATGTATATGTATATATATATATATATATATATATATGTAAAGATATGTGTGTATATATATGTGTATATAATGTATATATATATGTATGTATAAATATATATGTATATATAAATATATATGTATATATATGTATGTATATATGTATATATATGTATGTATATATGTATATATATACTGTATATATTTTATATGAATATATATATATATGTATATATATGCATATATATTCATATTTATAAATATATATACATATACATACATACATATATATACTTCTATATATACTGTGTATATATATGTATATATATACATATGTATGCCTATATCTATACACATATATATGTGTATATATGTATGTATATATGTATGTATATATTTGCATATATATACATATATATGTACGTCTATATATATATATATATATATATATATATATATGTGTGTGTGTGTGTGTGTGTGTGTGTGTGTGTGTGTGTATATAGGCCTATATCTATACACACACATATATATATATATATATATATATATATATATATATATATGCACATATATACATACATATATATGTGTATACTGCCACCTTTTCCTTTGTTTTTTGCTCACATCCAACGATTACATTCTATTATATATTTGTTATTAAAACCTTTTGAATTTAATCTTTGAGTGAAGATTGAAATATGGTGTTCTTAATTATCTTTGGTAATACTTTGTCTATGGACAAGTTTCTATTCCTTTTTAAAAAGTATCTTTAAACTATATTTCCCATCGTTATGTCCACTTCAGGTTTTTATCCTTTCTGTTTATGCTTTCTAATTTGATATAGAATTTCCAGGAGCTAAATTATAATACTGCGCATAAAAGATTACTACTTAAGTTTCTCAAGAACTTCCAAGACCGAATAATTTTCTCTAAATAATTTTAAGTTTACTTCCAGCTCATAATAACGTATATTTAGTCCTGATTATCTGACAGAAATACATTCGTTGTTGTGATACTTAGTAGTTTTGCTCTTATGAATATATTATTTGTTTGGGATTTTATTGTTTTATTCTTTTATGCATAAGCATTAGGAGATCTGTATATAATGTTATATGCAATATGTTTATGGCGTTACATGCACTATGTTTATTCCCGGTCATTAGGCTCTAAGTAATATCAATTCACATGTTTCTTTTAGATGTATTATTCTGTGGAAACTCTCATTTGACAGTGCTTTTATTTTATCCTAATAATAAATTTCTTGTAAGTTCCCAGTTCTTACAAATGTTTTCATTTCTCATTATTGTGGCACGTATTCGCGTGAGAGAGAGAGAGAGAGAGAGAGAGAGAGAGAGAGAGAGAGAGAGAGAGAGAGAGAGAGAGAGAGATTTAAATCTAATCAGATGGCAGTCCCGGTAATCTTGCTTTCTCAGGGGAAAACTAAGTAATTAGTATTATCCCTTTGACATTAACGCTGATAAGGGAATTTGTTAATCATTTGAAATTGGAAAAATCTTATTTGACGTTAATTACTCAATTGAATCACAAAAATAAATAAATAAGAAAAAAATCCTTTTTTGAGATATCAAATATTTTTTCCAACGAACAATGTAGTCCTCAAACATCATATTGAATAGCAATATCCTACCACAACTCCATTGTGATGTTATGGTTGTTTTCACTAGTTACATAAACAATGCTTTAAATTGTTCAGAACGGGTTTCATTTTGAAAATGAGTCACGGGAAAAGAAATTTTATATAAATATTTCTATTCACCCTCAAAATAATTTTCATAAGTAAGGAACCGTAACGTTTTTATGGATATAAAATTAAAATACCAAAACAGTCTACTTGAAGTTTTTATAGTTTATATATGATAGGTTTATTTTTATGTTGTTATCATTCTTAAACTAATCTTGTATATTTCATTCTTTTCCTTTCCTCCCAGAGCTATTTTCCCTGTTGGAGCCCTTGGACTTATAACATCCTGTTTTTCCAACTAGGGTTGTAGCTTAGCAAGTGATAATAATAATAATAATAATAATAATAATAACAATAATAATAATAATACTGCCCTTAAATCTTTATTAAGCAACTATGTAAGACTGTTGCCTAAGTATGGAAGACTAACTGGCAAGTTTCCTCATCCTATCCTTCTCCTTTTAGATGGGAAGGATTATTGAAAAGCAAATAGAAAAAAAAAGATTCTGTAGCGCCATCCAAGAGAGGATTACTCTTGAGCTCTCGTGCACAAGTTTCATAATCTTCTCATTCATTGGAAAATGGGTTTACGGGGAGCATTTTCAATAGCTGGCGACCACACCACCAAACGGCTCTTTTTATATATGTGTTATTTAACATCACTTTATTCAGAAACCTTTATAAATATAACATTAATTCAGTGAAGTGTGTATTCTATATAAGAATACAGTGAAAGACAAAGAGATAACAGGTAATTAGAATAGAGAAAATAATGATCAAGAGCTTTAGCGAGAATAAAAGGTCCTTCAGGGATATCATTGAAAGTTAAGGAACACAGGAATCTCTCAGTAAAAGATAATTTTAGGGAGATGATCGCCTATGTAAATGAAGTCTTAGTTCATAGAGGTGACACAAAGCAGGCAGGCAAAGGTCGGGGATGTATGGCTTGAAAAAGGCAATTGTATGTATTCAAATAAATGTAAAAGATATGGCTGATAATGCCTTTGGAAAGGACTATTCAGATGGTTAAAGAAAGGTGTGGGGAAATCTTTCAAGGAAAGGACTGTTGAGGTTATTAAAAAGGTAAACAAAAGATAATGGTATAGATTATTAAAAGTAAGATGCTATGGTATGGTAATGGTACTTTGAGTGGCTGAGCAGAGTTTGTTAGAAATATCAGAAAATTACAGAGTTATGAATTTTATTGCCATATTGATACTCATTAAACCAAATAGAATTTTACGTTTGGTAAGATGATAAAAGACAGAAGGACTGATAAGGAAAAAACAGTATCTGTTTCGAAAAAGAAGAGGGTGTGTGGATCTATAGAAATAAAACTATGAAACTATTCAATATATTCTGTGTCGAAGGTAAATTCTTGAGATTGATTTACAGTGTTTATGATGGAAGTGGTGCAAGTTAGTAACTTGCTTGAGGTGAAAGTGTGTCTGAGGTAATGGTGAGATACGTCTCCATGGACGTCCAGTATGCATGGATGTGAGCCATTAGGAAAATGGTAATGGGTGTTAGTGTAAAGGTTTAAAGGCCTGTCAAGTCCATTAAAGCTAATCAAAACCGTGTGTTATAACAGTATACACAACTAGAGAAGGAAAATCCAGGTTTGATCTAGTGTTTTTTTTTTTTTTTTTTTTCACAATCTAAGTCGACATGGTAATAACGTAGATGAAAAATGTTGACCTACTCCACTCTTTTTGACAGACTTTTCGAAACCATGCTTAGAGTGCACGATCCCCTTGAATACCAAATGCAAATTTCCGTTTGCACGGATCTCGTCATCGTTCTATCTTCGTTTGCTTCTAAGCAATCATCGTAGTGTTTGCATAAAGTTATGAGATCGATCATGTATTCATGAAACCAGACTAGATAGGGACAACCAAAGTGAGGAGAAATTTTGCGTTTTGGATATATTTTTGGAAGATATTATAAGCAAAAATGAATTTAGTGTTGGAATATTTTCATTCATAGTTTGCTCGTTCGTATGAAATTTTATACGAGAATTTTTTTCTTGATGAAATCAATGTTACGATATAAATGCTTATGGGTTAACGTTTAGTTATCATGGTTTTTAACAATTATCTCTTTCTACATTTTTGTATCGAACATTAGGGCTCCAGATAAAACGAACGATATTTTTGGACAATTTCGCGATTATTATTCGAAATAGATATAAAACATCATGGGTTTTAATTTACATTTGACTAACCTTCCTGTGAATATTTGACGCTCTTCACAAGTGTTTACAAGTATTGGAATAACAAAAAATAAGAAGAAAAATATTCTGGAAGATTTTACAACTCAGTGAAGGCGTCAGCAATCATCATCATCATCATCATCACCACCACCATTATAAGTCACTATAATTAATATCAACCAATTTAGGATATCAGGAGGATTTTATTTTTCATCTTTTTCATAGTGTTCACATACTAACAAAATTTTAATACATACAGCAATGAACAAGAGATGATGCTAATATATAATAAATATGTGTATAGGATATATATCAGCTATTAGAAAAAATTATAAATTCTGTATTCAATAAAGTTTAATAAAATTGTGGATAATGATAGACAAGAAATTAGATAGAGGGCGTAAGAAATTATGATAAAATCAAAGAACCGAAATATGTATGTATATATATTATGTATGTATGTACATCATATATGGACATGAGTCATGTTATGACAATGAAACAATCTCCAATAGATTTAGTAGATTTGAGAACAAATCCCTCAGAAGGATATTGGGAGTTAAATGGCAGGACAGGATTAGAAATGAAACTATAAGAGAGATTACTCGAGTGCCATATGTGGATGACATCATGATGAGAGGTAGATGGAGATGGTTTGGGCATGCTCTTTACACTCCCCTAGAGAGATTATTTCACCAAACATTCAACTGGGCTCCACAAGGCTCTAAAAGAGTTGGAAGAGCCAGGTCCACATGGCTGAGGACTATGACCTGTGAAGTAGGAGATGAATGGAAAAATATTGAATTAAAAGCTCAAGACAGAGACGACTGGCGAAATCTAACCGAGGCCCTTTATGTCAATATGCGCAGGAGATGTTGATGAGGATGATTATATAAAGAATAAATATTTAACATTGGTTTGTGAATTTCTTCGTTGTTTTAGAGCAAAACTAATGCATTAAAACTAAACGTTATAAATAAACTTAATTTCCGCGAAATTAAGAAGAAAATTTGACCCATTTTTGTTGTTTAGCCAGGAATATAGAAAAGAAAGGAATGAAATAATTGAGCTACAACAACACTACGAAGAAGACCTAAAGAAAATGAGCGGATAAATTTTATTCAGTGAAATAGATTTAGAAAAGAAAAAATAAGTATTAAACCTGATGTGAAGAAAAAGACAAAATAGTCTAAAAGAAAGATAATCTCAAATAACCAGATTATTGGAGGTGCCGTTGTAAATACTATGCCTAAACCCTGCATCTGAATGACACCAAAAGACTTAAAAATTTTCTATTAATTTTCATTAATGTATTAGGTGCGAAGTCAGTCTGTTATGAAAAGATTTTTATTGAAATAAACTATATTATATTATATATATATATATATATATATATATATATATATATATATATATATATATATATATATATATATATATATGTTAATACCATTATGATTATAATATAGTTAACAGGAAAGAAAAGAGATGTTTATAAAACTTCTGGTAATTCCCGTAAGTAGAGTCCGTTGATTCACAGTTTTCTCTGTATGCATGTTCAATGATAAGGAAATCGAGCTTTTAGCGTTTCATGAAACGTAAGTAAATGTGGGAAATATTTCACGCAGTTTTCATGTTAGAGGTATAGACACAAGAATTAATGTTGAACAACAATTTTAGTTTATGAGAGCCTATCTTAAGTCAAACTGTGATCCGTGTTATCTGGTAAATCGATTTATCAGAATCACGAGATGATGGAAAAAAAGAAGTAACTCAAAAATACCTATTTGATTTTATTCGAGAATATTTAGTAAAGTAAAATAATAAGAGAAGGATTTCAAATTATCAAAATCAACGTCAGTGACCCGGGTAGCTGTGACGTCAGATACCTCACAATCAGTCAAATATATTATCAACTAAACTGAAATGATAATGTTGTATTGTATGAAAGTTGAATAGTTGATATTTCAACAGATTTTAATACTAATTATTTTTATAATTCATATAAAAAAAATTGCAAATCCTTAATCTAAATAAATATCAATAATGTAATATTATTACAAAGCGTCGTTCTTTCTATTAAAGTATAATACACAATTTTATTATATTGCAGAATACGTTAATCCCCTCTGTTGCCTCTGACGCTGCTGCACTTAATGATGTATTACCATTAACGGATGGGTTATTGCGTGTCAAGTCAACTTTGGATAATGACACAGATAAATTGAATACATATTTTAAGTGGCACTGGAACCCTTTGAGGGTAATAGAAGTTTGCCCTCAGAGAAAGAGTAAAATCCTGATAATGTGTACATATGTGTTTAGCCATTGTAGAAAATTATCCATCATTTACAGAATATTTCAATATATAATTGTTTTGGAAGAGGAACTAAATGCTGGCAATGCTCGTAACTCTCTCTAAAATAGAGAGATTATTTTTAAATATCGTGTGACTTTTAAACTACAACGTTTTGTATGTAAAAACAAACAAATTACGTAATCGAGTTCCTATTAATATTAAATATTATCGTTTGTAAGGGAACCTGCATTGGAATTACCTGATTATCAAGTTTAGATCTCCCT
>NC_090761.1:12745497-12765497 GCF_036898095.1 Palaemon carinicauda
AGTTGGATAAGCAAAAGGATATAAACCCAAGGGCTCCAACAGGAAAAAATAGCCCAGTGAGGAAAGGAAACGATGAGAAAAAATTTAACAAAACATGTTATATATAAACTATAGAAAGACTTATGTCAGCCTGTTCAACATAAAAACATGTGCTGCAACTTTGAACTTTTGAAGTTCTACCGATTCAACTACCTGATTAGGAAGATCATACCACAACTTGGTCACAAATGGAATAAAACTTCTATTATTGAGTATCATGATGGAGGAGGCCTGGCTATTAGAATTAACTACATGCCTAGTATTACGAACAGGATGGATATGTTGCTTAGTATAAGTTATAACCTTGATAACAATAATAGTGATAAATGAAACTTTTTACAAATGCTATTTTGTTTAGAAAATGAAAACTCTCACATCATAATCTACTCAGTTTTTCCATTGTTTTTCTCATTAATTTGTGTTTCTGATGTTATCAATAGCATTTAATTTTTTCTTCCGTAATGGGATACTTTTTATACTCAGACTTTTATAATATTTTTTTCAGGCTATTATTGCCAACTATTATTGATGCTAGTTTTAATAAGAGTAATGATACCAATAATAATGAGCTCTGCTATTGGATATTCTCGGTAGTAATACAGCATTTACTTTCTCTTCCACATTAAGTAATGTTAGATCTGCCTTCTCATATTTCCAGCATTAACATTCAGACATAAAAATACCTGCTTATATCTCCTATTCATGGAATTTCAAAATATCTACCTGACTGGGTTTTTTTGGTATTTTTCTTATCATGGTTTGAGAGTAGTTTTCTTTACATATTTAAGGGACATTCGTTAACTATCCCCCCACCTTTCTTGTATTGATTCCACTTCCTTGAATAATAGCTACTGCATTTTTTGTCCTATTTCCTTAGACAAACAGAATCAAACTATCTCCCTAGCTTGTCCGAATGTTTATAGGCCACAATTTTAGAAATTCTGAAAGCTGAAGATCAAATCAACTTTTCATAATGATACTGATCAGATTTGTTACTTTTTCTAATATAATTTTTTGTCTTTGTCAAGCAATTGCTTTTTTAATACCGAATAAATTTTCTCGCTCCGTCGACAAAGACCGTCCCGAAACATACAAGTTAAACCTTAGTGGCTTTTGTTTGCATCTTGTACCAATGCTTAATACACGTACAGTTTATTTTTTCAGGAAAGATATTTTCATATGGAGAAAGTATCGACTAAGCCTATATATATATATATATATATATATATATATATATATATATATATATATATGTACACACACATATATATATATATATAAAGAGAGAGAGAGAGAGAGAGAGAGAGAGAGAGAGAGAGAGAGAGAGAGAGAGAGAGAGAGAGAGAGAGAGAGAGAGAAAGAGAGAGAGAGAGAAGACCCTTTGCGTCAGTAGGTATAGGAGATGAGATTATATATATATATATATATATATATATATATATATATATATATATATATATATATTTATATATATTTATTTATTTATATGTATATATATATATATATATATTTATATATATATATATATTTATTTATATATATTCATATATATATACATTTGTATATATATTTATATATATATTTTTATATATATATTTATATACATATATTTATATATATATTTATATATATACATATATTTATACATATATTTATATATATATACATTTATATTATATATTTATATATATATATATATATATATATATATATATATATCCAGATTTATTATTCTCAATGTTCCACAAGCACACATTTTCCTTTTCTATTTTATTCTGAGCTTTATTTACCGTTCCTCCTCTAGCAAGGGCAAGCTATCATTTCCCTTCTCGTCTCTTGCCTCTTCAAATTCTCCTCTAACTCATTACAATCTCAGTCCCTTTACTCATCTTTCCCTCTATTTTGGTAGATCCCTTTCAATCAAATCCCCCTGACAAGTACGCTTCTTATGCTCCTAACCCTTCCAGAGTTTCCAGTGCAATCCCATGTCTCGCTTCCAGTACACCCCACCCCCTTTAATATCTTCCCATTCCCCTCTCCCCAAAGGTTCCAGCCAGCTCTCGCCCTCTTACCTAAGCACTTCTCCTGCTTTTGATATTCTCCCAGTTCCCATTTACGAAAGAGGAATAAAAGGAAACGATATCTGCAGACATCCAAGGCAAGTGCAAAGGCAAGAGTAACATCTTGCTCTCAAAAGTTATCTTCAGATATCTCTCAGTATACTAAGCAACAGCATTATTATTACTATTATTACTAGCCAAGCTACAACCCTAGTAGGAAAAGCAAGATGCTATAAGCTCAAGGGCTACAATAGGGAAAAATAGCCCAATGAGGAAAGGAAATAAGGAAATAAATAAATGACGAGAACAAATTAACAATAAATCATTCTAAAAACATTGACTTTTGGGATATGCCAATATTTGATTTTTTTTCACGTTTTAAATACTTCAGAAATATTAGCGAACATTTGCATTACTAATCCACCAAATCACAAAAACACAGACATACATATATACACACATTGTATATAAGACAAAAATGGCCAAACTCGACATGACTAAGGACATGTCAGAGGTCTTTGTTCTGCAATGGACTAAAAACGGTTATATTTGTTGCTGTATGAATAAAATAATGATAATCCAATAATCCAATGTGTCAAAAGTTAATGGAGTCGTCCATGGCCTAAGAACTATGAGTGGTGGAAATTTCGTCAAAATTAGTCAATTTGTTTTGACGTAATCTTTAAAATTGTGAAAAATGCAAATCCAGATCCAGATCATCTCCAAAATTCAATGGGGTCGTCCATGACCCAAGATCTATCTGTGGTGAAAATGTCGTCAGAATCCGTTGAGTAGTTTCGACGTAATCCTGTCCACAATAAGTAAACCGATTCGATTTTATAATCTTGGCGGAGATAATATTTATAATACGACGAGCTGTTTACCCACATAAAGGACATCTGCAAAGAAAAATGGCGCACCAATCACTGCCATATTCCTCCTTTTACTAAAACATTAGTCGCTTCGTTCACCAACACAGAAGGCTAATCGCTCATGTAATTATAGCTTGCAGCAATCCTGCTCTTCATGGATGAAAAGACACTCCCTTTCCAATCTTTTCTTGACCCTCCACTCCTCTTACCTCCTAGCATTTCTGAATTATTGTCCTATCAACCAAAAAATAAATAAATAAAATAAAATAATTTATTCCTTCCTCAATATCGAACCACTTCAAAAATACTCTGATCTGTTTTCACGCCTATTCCAAAAACATACCGCGACCAGAACCTTTAAATTGTATAACCCTCTGCTTGGTAAATCTTAGACAATTGGGGAGATTGTATTTCGTTGGGAAACACGTAAACTTTCTTATTACTTGTCAAATCTATTTTCTTCATGGGGAAAATGTTGTTTATCTTGGTGTGAAATACGATAATATGAATTTAGTTTTGCCAGGAGTGAAGCCGGTTGGGAAGCAAACATGGGGATGAGACTTAATCTTAGGGTAAGCTAAGGATATGGCAGTTTAAGGGTAGGTAAGTAGATAAGGATACGGCTTCTAAGTTAGGTTAGGTTCGGTTAGGAAGGAAACTTTAGGTTAGGTGGTGTACTTGTGTTTGTTTCCATTTCAAAATGTTTTTTAGTCCTAACTTTGGAAATTTTACACCCTGTCTGCCCCAATGAACTACAAAGGCTATAATCGATTCTCTTTATATCCTTACCGCTCGGTAGAATTCGATATCTTATAAATCATTCCATGAAAAGTAAGTAAAGAAAAAAAAAAACAATAAATCACTGATGACCTCATTCAACTGAAATTTCTTAAAAGGAATCTAATTTTTAATATCTCTTGTGTGGAATTTTTATTCCACCCGACAACATTGCAAGGACGCAAAACTTAGCTGTAACTCACTTTGATCGTCAGCTTTCGAGATGAACAGAAAATTAGCCTCTTCGAAAACAAGTTAGGTGAGGTCTGGTTAAATCTCATCTATTTTCACTTAAAGTGTGTTTACCAAGCAATTTCCGGATCACCTGCAGAATCGTCACCCCAGAAAATCCGAACTGTAGAATCCTCACCCAGGGTATCCCATCTGTATATTTACCTGTAAAATCGTCCCCATGTTCATAATTTGTACAAAAATAATAAGTAGTTACTGAGTTTAACATATTATGAAATGGTTTTTGCTTCGCCGTGGCTCACTGCGGTCGCAAAAAAGGCATTACATAACTGCTCCTATGTGCTGGTAAGCTGTACATGTTGAGCTGCGCTCGCAAAACTCGTGGGTCATTATTTGGGGGATATTTTTTACTTTCATATGACCAACAATACCTATATGGGTACTGCCTGGACAAATTCTCGATAAGAAAACTACACATATTGACCTCCTTTACGTTCCTTTACGCTTTCTCTTCCCCATTACGCTATTCAGCTAAACTGCATCTGGGTAGGTATTCCGGGCCATGGGTGTTGGTTGGTATTTGGTAAAATGAAATAAAAATTTAGCGATTAATCTTCTTTTAGCGAAAACAACTCCATTTATAGAATCGCCACTCCAGAATCCCCACCTGTGGAATTGTCACCCCCAGGGCATCCCACCAGTAGAATCGTCACCCTGAAAGACCTGGGGTGGCAATTCTACAGGTGATTCCCATTTCTATCTTGAATTAAATTTTTCTCAATCCTAAAATATAGATAACGAGATTGTTTTCAACAAAAGTTATCCACAAGATTTAATAAAACTAGATATTAATACTCTACTAGGAACCTGAAATTTATATCTATATTCTAAACCTTTGCCTTCCAAGTATCTGTCATTGAATAAAGATATTTCTAAATCAAAATCGCTTTTCTTTTTACTAGAAAACCCCTTTCCTTTGTTTAGCTAAAATAAATTAAAGAAGTCCCATGAACATGCAGACAGAGACTGGCTAGTCCGGTAGATTTCATGAAATTCTGACTTTGACAATTTTATGTGTAGAAAAATAAACAATACAATAATTTATATGGAAAATGTTGATAGCCTGAATCGAAAAAAGAGTAACTGTCCAACAATTCCTATATTTTTATTCGTGTTTTCCCTAATGGGATTATGTTCGCACTATACCTCTGACTGACGAATATCTCTAACTAGGAAAACATTTCTTTCATGAATATTAATCTATTTTTTTAAAACCAGAGCGAAAATAACAGCAATATAACATATCAGGCCAGCATACAAAGTATAGTTATAATTTAATTCAGGCGTGAATAAAACTTAACGGCCAATAGAATGCAAAACGATTGTGAATTGAAGGAAAATATTTTTTTTTCTGAACACATATTTGCGTGAAAGCCTTTGAATTTATTCTAGTGAGGTTTGGTGCTTCAAAATATGAGCAATGCAAAGGCAAAGCCATTGCAGCCTTCCTGTCTGCATAAGGAGAATGGATGAGCTAGTTACCATATCTTTAAACACCCCAGTTCCAGGACGATGTTTTGACCAGTTTTATGAAAAAATATTTTGTGTAAGTCTCTCTGTGTTCTCTCATCCATCTCGGTACTTCAAAATACTTTTTGGAAATCAGATAGACAATCTTCAAATGGTCTGATTACGACTCAAAACTATTTACGCCCAGACTATTTTAATGTCTTCCTCCATATGTATTATATTAACAAATAAATAAAACAAATTTGAATTGATGGTGAGGCAGGTTTGATCCATGCAACATTTGCAGACCAGCGCTTGTTTTGATCAATTGCAACTGCGTCGGTTTATCTAATAAATCAAAACCTGTATAGTATCCGGGACTTACCTATTTCCACATTAGAACACTAAGTCCCAGGAAGTAAGTTGTGGCTCAGCATCCATCATGACTATTCCTAAAAGAGGACTGATAATCCACGTTCACTATTCACCACTGTTTTTGTACTGCATATACTGCATAACCCCGTTCTTTGGCGGTCTGTTGGCTACTTTTTAACACCAGACTGAAGATAGGTTTTGTTCAGTACTATTGTCAAATAAAAACGATCGTCAAATGATTCTGAAGGAGTGACCGCAGAGCCATTAAGTATCATCGTTGGTCCTGAATAGTCCGTCGGTTAGAGGTTTACTTACCTCCGCCAACGAAGTTAGGAGGAGGGTATGGTTTTGGTCCTGTTTGTTTGTTTGTGAACAACTTCCTGGCCACAATTTTACTCATAGAGTAGTGAAACTTTCAGGGATTGAGTATTATGTTGAGAACTGGAAGTGATTCAATTGTGAAAGACTTATGTCAAAGGTCAAGGTCAAGGTCGAGCAAATTAACCCTAACCTTAATCCCAAGTTCGCACATGGTTGTCACACAGACTTCAAATACGCCTACGTTCTAAATTGATTCTGGGAAAGGGAAACTGGTTTCGAGAAATAAGCTGCCTTGGCGGAGGTCTGTACTCTCAGACTGCTTTTCTAGTTATGAATATAATCGTAGCTGTAATCGGTTACTTGAACCGGAAGCGGTACATGCGTTTAACCAGGAAGTCGAACTGTTCAACAAAAAGTGGGGAAAAAATTGCAATTTCATTGAAGGTCTTCCCGCAGGTGGCTTGCAATCAATTTCTGATATACTCTCTATTCATTCTTCAATTTAAACATCAAATATCAACTTTTTTTTTTTAATCAGATAAGAATTTCTTCATCTTCCATGCTTTCTTGCGATGATTTTCTTACCCTTTTTTTCTGACAAAAGAAATAAGAACATCAAACATCAAACATCAATAATCAAATCGAGTCTGTTCAATTGTTTAAAAAAACACCAAAACTGAATTATTGCAATATTTAAAAGTAAGGATACATAAGCATTCTCTCTCTCTCTCTCTCTCTCTCTCTCTCTCTCTCTCTCTCTCTCTCTCTCTCTCTCTCTCTCTCTCTCTCTCTCTAAGAAATATTTGATGACGTCAAAGTAACACTGCAATAGAAAACATGCATAAAATGAATTTTCTTTTCTTCTTTCCTGAAGACTATTCCTAATACGCTCCGTATGAACTCCCAGTCTCACATGCAAAATACGGGATATAATTTGAAGGACAAATAACATCGGAAATCTATTAAATTGAGAGCGATAACAAAACTAATAATTTAACGTATTAAAAATCTTTTAAACATTACCATTGCAATTCCTTATTCATCATATTATTTTGATTGAACACCAAGTTACTAATTGCTACTGGTCTATCATTGACTTAGGGAAATGTCTTATTCCCGTAACAGCATTATCAACCTTTCCCGGATGATTTTTTTTTTTTTTTTTTTTTTTTTTTTTTTTTTTTTTTTTTTTTTTTTTTTTTTTTTTTAAGCTTTTCGTTATGTCCAACGAAATGTTACTTCTGTCTGTTTTCTGAGCAGATAAATTCTTATTTCGCAGGCGATTATCTACTTGATGACAAAGATGATATTTGATCTAAGAGTAACTTTCAGCGATGTCATTGTAAAATATCAATACTTTTGTATACGCGTTATATCTAATCAATCTCTCGAAACACTGAAAAATCGATATAATATTTGATGGCTTCTAACAGTAATCATACACTATGGTTGCCCCGCCGTAGTTCTCTTTCGGTTGTCAGATCTCTTTTATAAAATATTTAGCAAATTCAGCTTAGAATGTCTTTTTCATTTTGGTAAGAATGTTGTTCTTTGTTCCTTCATGCTCGAATTACTAGGCAATAAAATATAGTTACTAACAGGACTAAGGAAAAAGACAACAGAACAGTATTTTCCAGTTCCTAACTGACATGTGGATGGCAAAAGGAAAACCCTCTTCCAATACTGTTTAACATTTTCTTAAAAATAAGTACCACTTTCCAAAATGAAAATTGAAAATACAGTAGAATGTGGGGAATGCAGATACAAATAACCCGAAATCTAACGAAGGTGCCATTTGTATGCAGATTTACAATGGCTTTACCTTTAGCGGTGTTTTCATGGATATAAATTTACTAGATTTTTGTCTTTACATATATTCTATTTCGAGGCATTGTAATGTCTCTTTCAACGTAGGCCTATATCCATTAAAATGATTTAGACATTGTTATGGCTTCTATACTGATGACACAATTTTGTTTTCGTGCAATTTTTCAACTCTCTCTCTCTCTCTCTCTCTCTCTCTCTCTCTCTCTCTCTCTCTCTCTCTCTCTCTCTCTCTCTCTCTCTCGTGCCTTGCGGATTAGTAATCAAGAAGTTAATGTTAAATGTTATGATTTTCAGATAATAATAATAATAATAATAATAATAATAATAATAATAATAATAATAATAATAACTTAAGGAAACATAATAAAAAGTCATCAACAGACTTCATAAGCAAATCCTACCACAATTTTGGGATATTTTTATCGTTACAAAAAAGCTGACGGAAGTCGAAATTGATAAATGGAACAGAAAAAATGCTTTGGAAGACAAAATTCTAAAAAACTGTTATGAAGAATTCATAGCACGGGTGACGCAAGGTAGTAAATAATGTCTCTGAATATCACCCCAACATTCCGCTGGGCCTCTAATAAATAGATATTAAAAACCAAATTCCTGCTGAGTAAGATGGGGTTGTGAAATATGAAAAGGCGATTCTCCTAAACCTCGTTTATATATGTAGATACTTGAGGGGCAACGGCCAGTCATTTAAGTATGTGAAGAACTCTCTCACTCTCTCTGGCTTCTTACCTTTACCAACTTCGGTGCGGCGAAGGAACATATTTAGACCTTGGGTTACATTATGATAGGCGTCCATTTATTTCTTTGTGTGTGTTTTTGTGTGTGCGCACTTGTGAATCGCATAACTTAAAAACTATTTGACCGAATCTCATTAAATTTGGTAGGATGGTTGGCCATGATCCAAGGACTATTTGAATAGATTTTGGAAGCGCTTGGACCTAGGTCAAGGTTAAGGTCAAGAAAATATAAAAATAATAAAAGTCTTTTTGCTGCATCGTTCTCAAATTTCATCCGATTTGCATGAAATTAGTGCCGGAATGTGCATAATTCAATTGGCTATCTTACAATATACAGTACAACATAATATAGGCAAAGATATTCACTCTACCGAGTGCCCGTTTTAGTTGGACAATAGTTTAGTGGCCAAATAATGTTATATTATTGATTTCTTTCTTTAGTTATGGAAATCCGGTAAAGAGTCTTTCATTCTTTCTGATGAAGTGGTTTATTAAATCAATTTAATATTTCATCAAATAGATAGTTAATCAGGGAGTTTTCTTTTTTTATATTAGGAGACACATTGCATATCAGACAACTCATATTTGTAGATCTTATACTTTAAGCCTTAAAGTATAAGATCCCTTAAAGTTTAAGGGATGTGTTGAATGTAATTTTGTTTCTAATTTACAAGATGTCTTCGTTAAATTTTGAATATGATTTTCATATCAATCTCTTTCCGATATTAAAATACAATATCAAATAACCAAAAAAAAATATTCAAATAAAAAAGTTTACATACAATTCATCCTTAAACGAAATATTTTTGACAATGAATTGAGAAACATTCTTGATTATAAAATGTTGTTAGATTTTATGATTTTAGACTTTTCAAATGATTTTTTGTTTACGTTAATAAATTTCATAAAACCCGTAAATATGTTGATAGATTTAACTTATTCATCTCGTATATACTGTATATTGTATGTTCTCTCCCGATATTACTAGAATAAAAAATAAAAATCCCATAAGTTTAACTTTCAAAATTATCCTTAGACAGCAGAAATATACTCGTCATTCTTACATATATCAAAGAGAGTAAGTAACTGATTATATATATATATATATATATATATATATATATATATATATATATATAAATATATATGTGTGTGTATTTTTTTCTTTCCGGTCACGCTCACCCTTGTGGGAAAGGCTTCCCCAAAAGGGAACGGGTAGCGGTGGCAAGTGTTGAATCTGCTTGTTGCGTCCGAGTGCGTGTGTGCATATCTATCTAAATATTTAGTATTTATTTTTGACGGATCATGTACACTAGTATTTCATAAAAAGCGTTGTTTTCTGGTGATAATTTTCTAACAATCTTTTCAAACTAAAGATTGAAGCGCGGCTTTAAAGCCAAACTCATGTTGCGGTTTGTCAAATACCAAGATTTTTTTAGAAAAACGTGAAATGATGAAGAGTAGTGTTCCTCGTCTATATTGATAAGGTACCTTCTTAAAATTCATAGAGTTGGTAGATTTTTAACTTCCCAATAGATTTACATAAGAAAATGTTCCTAAACTTAATTTTGAACAGCATGAATCAGAGAGATGCTTAAGTTTAACTTTACATAGTAATCAGTAAATGGCAGGTAGACTCTTTATAAGGGCTGCACATTTCCATAATATTGACACAGCCCTGTACTATGTTCAATGAATGTAAAAAGAAAATCTAGATTACTCAAAGGGAAATATGTGATTTAGCGTACATAGTCGTTACTTCAACTATTAACGCAAGATTTTGCTGTAAGAAATTGAATATGATTGAACAATGAATTTAAGGAATTGAACGAGTATGTCATTAGTTTATTGATGAAAACAACTGTAAATGAAAAAGTTAAAACAAAGTTGTTGTAATTGCACCAAAATATTTTTTTTCCCGATATATGCTAACATTGTCAATCCTCAGTGTCAAGTGAGCTGTCAACAGACCCCCATTTTTTTTTTCTATTTGTAAGAGTAACCAGTTTTGATATATATATATATATATATATATATATATATATATATGTATATATGTATATATATATATATATATATATGTGTGTGTGCATATATATATATATATATATATATACATATATATATATGTATGTATATATATATATATATATATATATATATGAAATGAATTTCAGTCAGCTGAGAGAGAGAGAGAGAGAGAGAGAGAGAGAGAGAGAGAGAGAGAGAGTGAGTCTTTTACATCTTATATATTTAAAACAATCCAAGTTTTCAAAGAAATAATACAGAGAAAAAAACAAAGATTGATTGTTTTCTGAAATCCGGACATTGAAGTCACGTTTGTTTGAAGAGACTACAGTATAATGCACCACCAACATTATATATATATATATATATATATATATATATATATATATATATATACATATATATATACATAATATATATGTATATATATATATATTTGATAAATTTTGCACATTTGGACGTGTTTTTCATATTCAAATAAGCCATATACTTTTTATACATTAATGTCTGGATTCTCTTAACGACCTCGGGATCATCGGGATCAGAGCCCCAGGCGAAATCACACAAACACAAGAGCTTGTGACCGGCCGGAAGTCGAACCCTGGCCCGGCAAACTTGTATAGTCAGTGACTTACCACTTGGCAACTCATTTCATTTTACGCAAGTGCAACGCAAACTGGAATTTATCTGTCATAGAAATTTTGTTTTTTGACATAATAATAATAATAATAATAATAATAATAATAATAATAATAATTGCCCGACATATCAGGAATTAGACTTGGGTTATAGATAAAGGACAATATAATAATGGAAAACAATCCTTTAACATTGTAAGATATTTTTAGTAGTTTTTGGACTCCCATTTTCTGCCTCAGAAACGAGACTGAATGGTTTTCTCTAACAACATAAACATTGAAATATTCTAACAGCCGCCGCTAGCACTTGTTAGTTCATTTCGAATTTTTGTTAAGCCAAAAATAAGAAATGAAAATTGAACCAGATCTTTTCAATGTTATTAGAATAAATTCGACCCTCGTGAGCCCAATGAAAAATTGTCATGGAATGCATTATGGGAATAAAATTGTTTCTAAAGCCAAGCACTTGTGATATACAGTACATCACAGTTCATTTGATCTTTAGTATTGTGCACTGGTGATTTGAAAGAAAACAAATTTAATACAGTATACTGAAAAGAAATAAAGAAAAAGTAAATGAATACCTTACGTGGAAATCTTCAATACAAAGTTGCCCAAGGAATTTACAAGACTTTCCAAGAACTAAATAAAGTTCATACAAAAATCCATTCCCGATTCTCATCCAATCAGATTATTTAATAGTAAAGGAATTGGTGTTGTAGAAAGTTGGGGATTTTACTACTGAAGTTATTCCCAAGTTGAACTTGAGATTTCCGATTAGAATTATTCGTATGATAGGGGCTTTAATTCCCATAAAAAACATGAAACATAACTAAACTTCTATCGTTTTAAACTAGATAAAAAATGAAAGGACTGGAGGAATAATTTTCTTTTTTTTCAAAGCTAAAGTTTCCACCCAATCTATTACGTATTTTCATATTTTTCCCCCTAACAATTCATCTTACAATACAAACACACACACATACACACGCATATATATATATATATATATATAGATATATATATACATATATATACATATATATATAAATATATATATATATATATATATATATATAGAGAGAGAGAGAGAGAGAGAGAGAGAGAGAGAGAGAGAGAGAGAGAGAGTCTATTTACTGATGTGTGTGTGTTGCCTGTCTCCTGCACGCATATTTCAATAATTTTAGCTTCCTCTATAACCCTCATATATCACCCAACATTGTAAAATTTACCATGTATGCACCATTTCACTTTTTGTTATCAATTATTTTTACCACTGAACCAACGCCCAAAATCTAGAAAACAATTATGATTGTTTTTCTTCAAGATCAACTTAAACCAAGAGAAGGTCAGAGTAAACAGCTGCATTGGGGCCTGTCTTTGATTCAGTTTTTGGGCGAAGACAGAAATCTAATGCAAAGGACAGAGTGGAATTGTTTTTCAATTGTTTTTCACAACGCAAGAGAACTTCCTGTGAGATTTCTGCTTTCTCGAAGTATACAAAGCCTTCGTCTTCTTAACACCGGCCTGGTAAACAATCTGCTTTCCAAAATCTTGATATCTTATTATATTTTGGACTGCTGTTGCTGATATTTTTCTTATTTCCATTAGTCACATTTAGCTTTACTGAACCTCGGTGTACCATTATGCTTTTTTTTTTTTTTTTTTTTTTTTTTTCCTCCAATTATCTTAAATATGATCACGTTAAGTACCAATTGTGAAGATCCCGCTTGCACACACATATTCACGTAGATTTTTTTTCAAGTTTTTAGGTGTTACCTAATTGAATCTCGACCTTTCACTTCATTCAATAAAATGAAACTTGAAGCACAGTTCTTTAACTTTTGTGGGATATTAAAAAGTTGGACGAAATTTAAATCGTAGTTCTAATAGTGATTTATCATTATCAGTTCATAGATTCCATGATTTAAAGAGGCTATTTATTTCACAGGTGCAGCATTGTATTATATATATATACAGTATATATTATATATATATATATATATATATATATATAGATATATATATATTTGTATATATATGTATGTAAGTATGTATGAATATATATATATATATATATATATATAATATATATATATATATATATGTATGTATGTATGTATGTATGTATGTATATGTATGTATATATGTATATGTATACGTATATATATGTATATGTATATGTATATGTATAAATATAAATATATGTATGTATATATATACTATACTGTATATACAGTATATATATATATATATATATATATGTATATATACATATATATATATATATATATATATATATATATATATATATATGTATGTATATAAACGAATGGTTGCTGAAAATTCTTGGCTTTAAGGGTACCATTAAGGGGTAAAGCTATTACTTTTACAATGGTTGTAGGACAACTATTTTGCAGACAAAAAAAGACCCCTCTCTCTCTCTCTCTCTCTCTCTCTCTCTCTCTCTCTCTCTCTCTCTCTCTCTCTCTCTCTCTCTCTCTCTCTCTCTCTCTCTCTCTCTCTCTCTCTCTCTCTCTCTCTCTCTCTCTCTCTCTGTTGCCCCATTGTGAATTGGTTTTGCTAGTTTCCTTCTTATTGATTTTGGTTTCATTAATCTAGAGATAGAATTATCAAAATTTTCTGAGGTGAATAGAGTAAATAATACCATATACTTTCATAATGTTGTTATCTGCATAATTATCAATATAAATATTCCAAGCAAGAAAAAACTCAAATGAGAAGACTTGAAGGATACTGACTTACACAATGCAAGTTACTAAAGAAACCAGAGAAGACTTGAAGCATACTGGCTTACACAATGCAAGTTACTAAAGAAACCAGAGAAAACTTGAAGCATACTGGCTTACACAATGCAAGTTACTAAAGAAACCAGAGAAAACTTGAAGCATACTGATTTACACAATGCAAGTTATAAAAGAAACCAGAGAAAACTTGAAGGATACTGACTTACACAATGCAAGTTACTAAAGAAACCAGAGAAAACTTGAAGCATACTGATTTACACAATGCAAGTTACTAAAGAAATCAGAGAAGACTTGGAGGATACTGACTTACACAATGCAAGTTACTAAAGAAACCAGGGAAAACTTGAAGCATACTGACTTACACAATGCAAGTTACTAAAGAAACCAGAGAAGACTTGAAGCATACTGACTTACACAATGCAAGTAACAAAAGACACCAGAGAAGACTTGAAGCATACTGACTTACACAATGCAAGTTACAAAAGAAACCAGAGAAGACTTGAAGCATACTGACTTACACAATGCAAGTTTTAAAAGAAACCAGAGAAGTCTTGAAGCATACTGACTTACACAATGCAAGTTATAAAAGAAACCAGAGAAGACTTGAAGGATACTGACTTACACAATGCAAGTTATAAAAGAAACCAGAGAAGACTTGGAGGATACTGACTTACACAATGCAAGTTATAAAAGAACCAGAGAAGACTTGGAGGATACTGACTTACACAATGCAAGTTATAAAAGAAACCAGAGAAGACTTGAAGGATACTGACTTACACAATGCAAGTTACTAAAGAAACCAGAGAAGACTTGAAGCATACTGACTTACACAATGCAAGTTACTAAAGAAACCAGAGAACACTTGAAGCATACTGACTTACACAATGCAAGTTATAAAAGAAACCAGAGAAAACTTGAAGGATACTGACTTACACAATGCAAGCTACTAAAGAAACCAGAGAAGACTTGAAGCATACTGACTTACACAATGCAAGTTACTAAAGAAACCAGAGAACACTTGAAGCATACTGGCTTACACAATGCAAGTTACTAAAGAAACCAGAGAAGACTTGAAGCATACTGACTTACACAATGCAAGTTATAAAAGAAACCAGAGATAACTTGAAGGATACTGACTTACGCAATGCAAGTTACTAAAGAAACCAGAGAAGACTTGAAGCATACTGACTTACACAATGCAAGTTACTAAAGAAACCAGAGAAGACTTGAAGCATACTGACTTACACAATGCAAGTTACAAAAGAAACCAGAGAAGACTTGAAGCATACTGACTTACACAATGCAAGTTTTAAAAGAAACCAGAGAAGACTTGAAGGATACTGACTTACACAATGCAAGCTACTAAAGAAACCAGAGAAGACTTGAAGCATACTGACTTACACAATGCAAGTTACTAAAGAAACCAGAGAAGACTTGAAGCATACTGACTTACACAATGCAAGTTACTAAAGAAACCAGAGAAGACTTGAAGCATACTTTAAGTACACAATGCAAGTTACTAAAGAAACCAGAAAACACTTGAAGGATACTGACTTACACAATGCAAGTTATAAAAGAAACCAGAGAAGACTTGAAGCATACTGACTTACACAATGCAAGTTACTAAAGAAACCAGAAAACACTTGAAGGATACTGACTTACACAATGCAAGTTATAAAAGAAACCAGAGAAGACTTGAAGCATACTGACTTACACAATGCAAGTTACTAAAGAAACCAGAAAACACTTGAAGGATACTGACTTACACAATGCAAGTTACTAAAGAAACCAGAGAACACTTGAAGCATACTGGCTTACACAATGCAAGTTACTAAAGAAACCAGAGAAGACTTGAAGCATACTGACTTACACAATGCAAGTTATAAAAGAAACCAGAGAAGACTTGAAGGATACTGACTTACACAATGCAAGTTACTAAAGAAACCAGAGAAGACTTGAAGCATACTGACTTACACAATGCAAGTTACTAAAGAAACCAGAGAAGACTTGAAGCATACTGACTTACACAATGCAAGTTACAAAAGAAACCAGAGAAGACTTGAAGCATACTGACTTACACAATGCAAGTTTTAAAAGAAACCAGAGAAGACTTGAAGGATACTGACTTACACAATGCAAGTTATAAAAGAAACCAGAGAAAACTTGAAGGATACTGACTTACACAATGCAAGTTACTAAAGAAACCAGAGAAGACTTGAAGCATACTGACTTACACAATGCAAGTTACTAAAGAAACCAGAGAAGACTTGAAGCATACTTTAAGTACACAATGCAAGTTACTAAAGAAACCAGAAAACACTTGAAGGATACTGACTTACACAATGCAAGTTATAAAAGAAACCAGAGAAGACTTGAAGCATACTGACTTACACAATGCAAGTTACTAAAGAAACCAGAAAACACTTGAAGCATACTGACTTACACAATGCAAGTTATAAAAGAAACCAGAGAAGACTTGAAGCAAACTGACTTACACAATGCAAGTTACTAAAGAAACCAGAGAAGACTTGAAGGATACTGACTTACACAATGCAAGTTATAAAAGAAACCAGAGAAAACTTGAAGGATACTGACTTACACAATGCAAGTTACTAAAGAAACCAGAGAAGACTTGAAGCATACTGGCTTACACAATGCAAGTTATAAAAGAAACCAGAGAAAACTTGAAGGATACTGACTTACACAATGCAAGTTACTAAAGAAACCAGAGAACACTTGAAGCATACTGGCTTACACAATGCAAGTTACTAAAGAAACCAGAGAACACTTGAAGCATACTGGCTTACACAATGCAAGTTATAAAAGAAACCAGAGAAGACTTGAAGGATACTGACTTACACAATGCAAGTTATAAAAGAACCAGAGAAGACTTGGAGGATACTGACTTACACAATGCAAGTTATAAAAGAAACCAGAGAAGACTTGAAGGGTACTGACTTACACAATGCAAGTTATAAAAGAAACCAGAGAAGACTTGAAGGATACTGACTTACACAATGCAAGTTATAAGAGAAACCAGAGAAGACTTGAAGCATACTTTAAGTACACAATGCAAGTTACTAAAGAAACCAGAAAACACTTGAAGGATACTGACTTACACAATGCAAGTTATAAAAGAAACCAGAGAAGACTTGAAGCATACTGACTTACACAATGCAAGTTATAAGAGAAACCAGAGAAGACTTGAAGCATACTGACTTACACAATGCAAGTTATAAAAGAAACCAGAGAAGACTTGAAGCATACTGACTTACACAATGCAAGTTATAAAAGAAACCAGAGAAGACTTGAAGCATACTGACTTACACAATGCAAGTTACCTAAAGAAACCAGAGAAGACTTGAAGCATACTGACTTACACAATGCAAGTTATAAGAGAAACCAGAGAAGACTTGAAGCATACTGACTTACACAATGCAAGTTATAAGAGAAACCAGAGAAGACTTGAAGCATACTGACTTACACAATGCAAGTTATAAAAGAAACCAGAGAAGACTTGAAGCATACTGACTTACACAATGCAAGTTATAAAAGAAACCAGAGAAGACTTGAAGCATACTGACTTACACAATGCAAGTTACTAAAGAAACCAGAGAAGACTTGAAGCATACTGACTTACACAATGCAAGTTATAAGAGAAACCAGAGAAGACTTGAAGCATACTGACTTACACAATGCAAGTTATAAAAGAAACCAGAGAAGACTTGAAGCATACTGACTTACACAATGCAAGTTACTAAAGAAACCAGAGAAGACTTGAAGCATACTGACTTACACAATGCAAGTTATAAGAGAAACCAGAGAAGACTTGAAGCATACTGACTTACACAATGCAAGTTATAAAAGAAACCAGAGAAGACTTGAAGCATACTGACTTACACAATGCAAGTTATAAAAGAAACCAGAGAAGACTTGGAGGATACTGACTTACACAATGCAAGTTACTAAAGAAACCAGAGAAGACTTGAAGCATACTGACTTACACAATGCAAGTTATAAAAGAAACCAGAGAAGACTTGGAGGATACTGACTTACACAATGCAAGTTATAAGAGAAACCAGAGAAGACTTGAAGCATACTGACTTACACAATGCAAGTTATAAAAGAAACCAGAGAAGACTTGAAGCATACTGACTTACACAATGCAAGTTATAAAAGAAACCAGAGAAGACTTGAAGCATACTGACTTACACAATGCAAGTTATAAAAGAAACCAGAGAAGACTTGAAGCATACTGACTTACACAATGCAAGTTATAAGAGAAACCAGAGAAGACTTGGAGGATACTGACTTACACAATGCAAGTTATAAGAGAAACCAGAGAAGACTTGAAGCATACTGACTTACACAATGCAAGTTATAAGAGAAACCAGAGAAGACTTGAAGCATACTGACTTACACAATGCAAGTTATAAAAGAAACCAGAGAAGACTTGGAGGATACTGACTTACACAATGCAAGTTATAAGAGAAACCAGAGAAGACTTGAAGCATACTGACTTACACAATGCAAGTTATAAGAGAAACCAGAGAAGACTTGAAGCATACTGACTTACACAATGCAAGTTATAAAAGAAACCAGAGAAGACTTGGAGGATACTGACTTACACAATGCAAGTTATAAGAGAAACCAGAGAAGACTTGAAGCATACTGACTTACACAATGCAAGTTATAAAAGAAACCAGAGAAGACTTGGAGGATACTGACTTACACAATGCAAGTTATAAGAGAAACCAGAGAAGACTTGAAGCATACTGACTTACACAATGCAAGTTATAAAAGAAACCAGAGAAGACTTGAAGCATACTGACTTACACAATGCAAGTTATAAAAGAAACCAGAGAAGACTTGAAGCATACTGACTTACACAATGCAAGTTATAAAAGAAACCAGAGAAGACTTGAAGCATACTGACTTACACAATGCAAGTTATAAAAGAAACCAGAGAAGACTTGGAGGATACTGACTTACACAATGCAAATTATAAGAGAAACCAGAGAAGACTTGAAGCATACTGACTTACACAATGCAAGTTATAAAAGAAACCAGAGAAGACTTGAAGCATACTGACTTACACAATGCAAGTTATAAGAGAAACCAGAGAAGACTTGAAGCATACTGACTTACACAATGCAAGTTATAAAAGAAACCAGAGAAGACTTGAAGCATACTGACTTACACAATGCAAGTTATAAAAGAAACCAGAGAAGACTTGAAGCATACTGACTTACACAATGCAAGTTATAAAAGAAACCAGAGAAGACTTGGAGGATACTGACTTACACAATGCAAGTTATAAGAGAAACCAGAGAAGACTTGAAGCATACTGACGTACACAGTGCAAGTTACTAAAGAAACCAGCGGGATCTAACAGGAAAAAATAGCCAAGTGAGGAAAGGAAGCAAGGAAATAAATAAACTATATGAGAAATACTGAATATAGAATATAATATATCTTACCCTCGGTAATAACGTTAAAATAGATCACTCATATATAATCTATGAAGAGAGACTTGGGTTTTGCCTGCTTAGCATAAAACATACCTATCAGCCATCTCTCTCTCTCTCTCTCTCTCTCTCTCTCTCTCTCTCTCTCTCTCTCTCTCTCTCTCTCTCCTCTCTCTCTCTCTCTCTCACACATTATACATTTGCAAATTATTTGTTTATTTGTGAATTATTTTTCTTTCTATCTCAAGTGCCTGATTAGGGATATCATTACACAGTCTGATCACAGCTAAAAAAAAATCTAGAACACTGTGCAGTGACTTGAAGAATTATTACTAATGTTGATGAGTTGAGAAAAAGAAAAGCAACAGTTC
>NC_090761.1:12770497-12790497 GCF_036898095.1 Palaemon carinicauda
TCTCTCTCTCATATATATATATATATATATATATATATATATAGGTATATATATATACTGTATATATATATATATATATATATATATATATATATATATATATATATATATATATACTTACTCTATATATGTACACACGCACACACACATATATATGTATATATGTATATATATATATATATATATATATATATATATATATATATATATATATACATATATATATCATTATTATTACTATCCAAGTTACAACCCTAGTTGGAAAAGCAAGATGCTATAAGCCCAAGGGCTCCAACAGGGAAAAATAGCCCGGCGAGGAAAGGAAATAAGGAAGTAAATAAATGATGAGAACAAGTTAATAATAAATCATTCTAAAACAGTAACAACGTCAAAACAGATATGTCCTATATAAACTATTAACAACGTCAAAAACAGATATGTCATATATAAACTATAAAAAGACTCATGTCAGTCTGGTCAACATAAAAACATTTGCTCCAACTTTGAACTTTTGAAGTTCTACTGATTCAACTACCCAATTAGGAAGATCATTCCACAACTTGGTAACAGCAGGAATAAAACTTCTAGAATACTGTGTAGTATGGAGCCTCATGATGGAGAAGGCCTGGCTATTAGAATTAACTGCCTGCCTAGTATTACGAACAGGATAGAATTGTCCAGGAAAATCTGAATGTAAAGGATGGTCAGAGTTATGAAAAATCTTGTGCAACATGCATAATGAACTAATTGAACGACGGTGCCAAAGATTAATATCTAGATCAGGAATAAGAAATTTAATAGACAGTAAGTTTCTGTCCACCAAATTAAGATAAGAATCAGCAGCTGAAGACCAGACAGGAGAACAATACTCAAAACAAGGTAGAATGAAAGAATTAAAACACTTCTTCAGAATAGATTGATCACCGAAAATCTTAAAAGACTTTCTCAATAAGCTAATTTTTTGTGCTATTGAAAAAGACACAGACCTAATGTGTTTCTCAAAAGTAAATTTGCTGTCGAGAATCACACCTAAAATTTTAAGTCATACAAATTTAAAGAAACATTATCAATATATATCTGTGTGTGTATATATATGTATATATATATATGTAAATAGATGTTATATGTGTAGATATATGTATATATATATATATATATATAAATGTATGTGTATATGTATATATATATATATATATATATATATATATATATATATATATATATATGTATATATATATATGTATATATATATATATATATATATATATATATATATATTATATATATGTATATATTCTATGTACATATTCTATATATGTACATACACATTATATATATATATATATATATATATATATATATATATATATATTTCTTCGTTTAGACTGACTCTACTTAAATTTTGAATGATCTTTCATACTTCATAATATTAAAGTATCCTTTTTCCCATATGAAGTTTCAAGAAAATTGGCGATTTGAGAAATTCTGTCTTGAAAATTTAATTCTTGGCGTGTCTCTTCTTTCAAAGATAATCCTCGCACTATCTTACTGTCTAAAAAATTAGTTTTAAACTACTGTTAAGCCCTGTACAATATGGTGATACATTCACTACAAATTGCATGATATATAAGGTACAAAATTAATTTTGTTATGATTTATTTTCACGCGATACTAGCATAAAGGGTGTGAATGGTGTAATTTACATAGGGAAATGTAAGTATCACTAATTACAGAGAATATTACTCTTGGCTTTGAGAAATAAAATAAAGTTGTAATAAGGGAATTATTATAAGTGTTCTAATTTCAAATATATTCTCTCTCTCTCTCTCTCTCTCTCTCTCTCTCTCTCTCTCTCTCTCTCTCTCTCTCTCTCTCTCTCTCTAATTCCAAAGTACCAACCACTTAGGATTAATGCATGTCTGAGTGTAACTTTATTCATGTTGGTTACCTAACCGTTTTAGCCACCTTTTGATGTTTCAAGGAGGCATACTACAGGATAGATACATCGCGGTTTGTGAAGTACTTTAAACTGATTAAGTTCCTTAAAGTTGCAAGAAAAGCTGCCCTTTTTATACCCGTTATTTGAAGAGCACCCACAATTTTACTTCCGAGGTATATATAACTTTTTGCAACTAACGCGTTTGCCTAGCATTCGTATGACAGCAAATCGATCCCAGGTTTGGACCGTAAGTTTAAACCATTCACTGGGGAGGTCACTGCTGTGCTTAGGCACCACAGTGTGACGTTGGGCTTTCCCGGCTGACGTTCTGGTGACCATCTATTCTGATTAAACTGGAACTGAAACCAGACACTATTACTTTTAAATCTCAGAATTTCACGAAAATTAAAAAAGAATATCACAATGAAATTTTACCTTGCCTTATGATCAATAATGAGGATCATTATTATTATTTTTTACCTTGCCTTATGATCAATAATGAGGATCATTATTATTACTTTTTTGGCTTTAGACCACTGAGGATAAAAAAAATTGACCTAGGTATTATTGATAAATTTACTCCAGTGAAGTTCTGTTGACCTATGACCATAATGGCATATTTTTACCCTATTCATATCCATCCAATTGACAAGAGTAATTCAGAAGGACCACGACGGCCAAGTAAATTTTGATGTACATTCGGTGAACAATGTAATTCATATCTCATTATTACAGACATACCAATGAGTAGATACATTTTCTTTCTCCTTCTTTCTATATAAACTGTGTGTGTATATATATATATATATATATATATATATATATATATACATCGCTGCATGCAGGACGGAGGCCTCAGACATGTCCTGATTCATGTGTTGAGTTTGGCCATTTTCATCACCACGCTGGTCACCACGGATTGCTGATGGTGGTATATTTTCGTCTGATTATTCACTGCAAAGCAGCCTAGTATATGTGTCCCTAACTAGTACTGCTTTGCTGATCATTGCAATACAAAATCCTTCTCACCGTTAAAGTATCCCAGTACAGCATGGCTATTGATTCAGTCATCTGTCTACAGATTTTTGAGTCTGGGTTTGATCCCGAACTATCGCTCACCTGATCCATCAGCAAATGGGTAACCGCATCTACTGCTGTCGAGATAACGGGCGTGTGGTCTTCACCCTGACTGAAGGACATGCTTAAAAATCAAAAGGCTTAACTCTTCTGGTGCCAATTACTTCACAAGGAGTTTTTTTTTTTTTTTTCAGCACCAAGTCACTTAAGTATTAAGTGACTGGGCTCCAAAGGCACTAGAAGAGTTTGAAAACCCTGGCCTACGTGACTGAGGTCTATGAGGCGTGAAGTAGATGAATGATGGAGACGTATTGAATTAAAAGCTCAAGATAGAGAAGACTGACAAAATATAGTCGAGGCCCTTTGCGTTAATAGGCGTAGAAGGAGATGATGATGAGGTCTAAAGACAAAAAAGTCCCGGCCACAATCATCCTTTAACTGCTGTATTGAGGTTACACCTTTAGCAGTAGAACGTTTTTAGTAATATACCTACATTACAATAATTTCCAACAGAACACCAAGCTGCCTCTCATACTGAACTATTCGCCCACTATTTTTAAAGTATTATTGCTCTTCTTAGAATCCCAAAACACTTTCTTTTCATTGCCATTTCAAATCACTATATCTAACCCTATCTCTATTCCTCTCGTACTTTCTGAACTTTGGAATAATTCCTTTTTGCAACTAGCTTAGTGTCGTACAATATTTATTTATAACCTCAAACTAGTATGATGCATCATATCAGTATGCTAACTTCTTTACCATAAATACTTTTCTTCACATTTCTCACACTCTCGATTTTATTCTTTCACCTTACAAAGTCCTCACACAGTTAATTTCAACCTATTTAACCTTGTTTTCCTTCAATTTCAACAGCAATTCCTTATTTTCATAAAGGTTTGGTCCATCAGCTATTTGATTTTTTTCCCCAATTGGCATTCACAGACTAGTCAAATTTCTTAAAAATTTTTACACACATCTAGCTACCTTTTTTTGCTATTCCTATTCTTTGACTGTCTTCTTCTCTCATGTCATGTCATCTGTTAAACGAATCTGATACTCTCATTCTCCCACTATCCATACTAACTTTCACTACTCCATGATCCTGATTTCATTCATCCTCATTACAATACTCCAACTCTCATTGTCTCTACTTTCACCTCTTGCAAAGTCTCTCAAGCTCTTTACCAGGTTCTGTAGTTTCTTTCCACTGCTGCAAGTCAGCTCAGTTTCACATACAAACATTAAGCATTCCACATCCCATTCACTTGAGATTTTCTTATCTATCAACTTAGCACTTACAATACACAATACACATCCCACCTCAATCTATACATAGAAATCCTGACCAACCATGAAGACCTCAGTTACCTTCCTGCTCACATACTCTAATGCACATCTCACTTCCATGACAAATCATTGAACTAATGTCGTCGGTGCAATACATTCTTAACGCCATCAACAGTGTCTTTGTATCGATTCTATAATTCTATCCCTTCACTTTCAAACTTCTGTTTCATAATAGACACTTGCTCTAAGGACCCTGTTGCTTGTCTAAACATACAGTGCTCTCGTCAGCCATTCTGTAACATATTTTCTTGATGATAATCTTTCCGTACAATTTCCCTTGTGTGTGTGTAATATATATATATATATATATATATATATTATATATATATATATGTACATATATATGTATATATGTACATATATATGTGTATATATATATATATATATATATATATATATATATATATATATATATATATACACTCGTCTTTATGTGTATATCTCTACATTATCATAAGTATGAATTTCGATATAAAGAGTGCAATTTCGTTAAACCTACAAACTGTCAGAGGTCTCATAACTGGTCGCTGCTGTGTCACAGTCTTGCATTAAAGAAATTTTTTTATTGACCAGTGCACGATCTCTCTTATGTATGTATGAGAGAGTAACCTCTCTACAGCTAATGCGTCAGAGGAAGAAGTAGAATAGAAAAAAAAAGGAGTAGCTCGGGCTACCCCTGCATATTTCATTGTTCTTGTTTTCCTCACTGCACCTTAAGATGACAGGGGGCGCAGACAGCGTCACTAAAATGAGTCAAGTACATAGAAGGTTTCCCTGCACTGCGGTGGTGCCAATAGCACAATGCAAGATACAGTCTTTTGTTATCTCTCTCTCTCTCTCTCTCTCTCTCTCTCTCTCTCTCTCTCTCTCTCTCTCTCTCTCTCTCTCTCTCTCTATAAAGAACATACACTAAGAAAGGAAATCATAGTTCCCAAAACACGACTATGCTGGGACAATTACACATTGCTATTGCAATTTCCAAGAACTAAATATAACTTCAGATTTGTACAATCGTTCCAAATTTGAGTTTTTGTATATTTGATATATAAGGTTATACCACAAAATTTTCTTCTTCTTCTTCTTCTTCTTCTTCTTCTTATTATTATTATTATTATTATTATTATTTATATCACAAAGACACTTTCTCATTCTGTATGGAGACACTGTTAATCCGGGAAAAAAGTTTAAACGGGTAATATTATCGTTAGAAGAGAGGTTTGCATAGAAGTATTACAGCTAAAATCTTTTTTTTTTTTTATTAGTAAATATGTTTTTAATCGGATCAGTGTATTTTGAACTTCTGTTCAGTAAATGTTTCATTATTTTTTTTTATTTTAACATCTCCCTTATATGATAAAGAGAGAACAAGTGTCTGGATATATATATATATATATATATATATATATATATATATATATATATATATGTATATATATATATATGTATATACACACACACACACACACACATATATATATATATATATATATATATATATATATATATATATATATATATATATATATTGTTCTCAGTCACGCGCAGCTCTTCCCGTCCCTCGGGAAGGGGGGAGAGGAGTAGTCATACCCTGGTGAGAGAGAGGTGCATGGGATTGTTGTGTATATCATCTAAATAGCTAGCAATTATTTTTGACGGGTTGCGTACACTAGTTACAGTATATTGCCAAGCTTTGCTGGGTTTTTTTCACTTATCTGAGCCTTCAGAAATGCTAATGGTGGAAGGATGTAGTTTATCATTAACCTGCTTTCATTGTAATAGGTAATTATATCGCATCAATAAACAGAAAATAAATATTGTAGGGCAATTTGAAATAAATTTCCTTTTAAACATGGATGGTTAATAATACGTAAAACAATAAGATACTTCCAGCCTAAAATCATTTACATTTTTGGGGTGTTTTTTACGAAACTATAGGTGGTATGTAAATAAAGGATCCTTTTTTATGTCATTTGAAGGGCGTAACATGGTGAAGGGAAAGACTCGAGAGGTAGTTTCTGGTGTAAACTTAAGTATTTGGAAATTATGTGATCTAAGTCAGTATGAAAAGGAAAAGTAACCTCATGTCTGCATGCATACATAGATTGGG
The DNA here is from genome assembly GCF_036898095.1 of Palaemon carinicauda. Taxonomy (NCBI): domain Eukaryota; kingdom Metazoa; phylum Arthropoda; class Malacostraca; order Decapoda; family Palaemonidae; genus Palaemon; species Palaemon carinicauda. The sequence continues at coordinate 12,776,971 of NC_090761.1, forward strand.
CTGTGTTGCTTGTTGGTGATAGTAGATATAGTTGAGTAAAGTTGAGTAAAATGGAAGTGTAGAATATGAATAAGAGATGAATAAAAATGGATGACCCCTGTAAAATGTATCGGATGGATGAAGGCCCTCCAAGATTCGAAAGATGATAAGTGTTTAAGAAAACAATGCTTGAAATGTATAACGGGTCTTTTCTTCCAGTCTTCCTTTATGGGAGTTATAAATTATTTACAAAAAAATAAAAGACATAAGGATAGACATTGATAGTAACGAATGTTTAGGAAAAATGTTAACCTGAGTGAAAAAGATAGAAGCAAATGTTTGGAAATGTCATTAAAATGTTAAGGACGAAGTTTTGGTGAGGAGGATGAATAATATCTAAATATTTTACTTAAAAATAGTATGTTTATCTAGAGGGCTTAAAAAGGCGTTGGAACATGGGACCCTAATATTCGAGTATGGGGTTGGTGCAAAATAAAGGAGAGGTGCACTGTGGAACAGGTCAGCCCGCTCGTAATCAATTTCGAGTAATTATTCGAAGCAGCTGATATTGTAAAGGTTTGATGTACGCTAGATGTCATGTACTGTATTCATCGTTTAGAAAGACTATGAAGATGTTTTCTTTAGAATCCACATCATTGTATATATATATATATATATATATATATATATATATATATATATATATATATATATATATATACATATATATATATATATGTATATATATATATATATATATATATATATATATATATATTACACACACGTGCTGCTTTTTTCCATATAAAGTTCAGCTGTCAACCTGCGCAAATAGTTATGAGCAAATCATTGTACTTTATATTTCTTGCAAGATATGTAAAATTTTGATTAAATGCAACTATATTGTTTGATTATTTTCGGAAGAGAAAGAAAAATTGTCCGTCAGTTATTTTAGATTGCATTTTATCATTCATGTTGCCATTTTCATAAATGTTTCTCATTACGGTTTGACCAACTGTGATACTTAAGTCTACAATGTCTGGATTAAATCTGTATCTTCGCTATAAACCCTGTGTAAGAAATAGCTCTCAGTTGAAGATAAGTAACTTTTCAAGTTCTAGCTTCTTTATGCACCTGTTTTAGTCATTTTATACCTGTATGCTAAATTTTGACACTTATCTTTAATTTCATATAGTTAGCAAGTCCATAGATTAAAAGTATTCCTTCAATGGCAAACGGCTATTGGTATATATATTGGATAAGTCATCTTGTTAAGGAACTGTTTTTTGTTTAGTACCATCACAACACCTGCTTAATTAAAAGGAAATGAATGGACAGGCAAATTTGCAAAAGACATGGTAATAAAGATGCTGAAAATTATTGTTTACCATTTAGGCATACCATCCTTAGCATAAAAGGGTTAATTTCAATTTTGCTTGGCAAATTGCGACGATCTGGTTGAAATTAGAAAGAAAATGCTCGCTATTACCAAACCAGGTCTCACTTGGGTTTACAGTAATGTCGATGAGATGGCTAACTTCCACTTGCAAGGCCTGAAGTAGGCACAGATGTGTAATGAACTGGGTTTTTAAGGCTTGGAAAACAACCATTTCGGGGTGTCTGTTTGGTCCCCTTGGCTGTGTGGCACTTGCTGGTATGGTGTTCCAGTGACAGTAATTTAGAATAAGCTTCCTCTCCCGAGCTGTACGATAGAGAGGGCAACTGCCCAGCTATCTCTGTGTTCTTGGAGGGAATGTTATGTGATAATATGATGTAGCAGTTCCGGATTAGATGAGGAAGCTGAGGTTCTTTGTGATATACTATATCTTTTTTATATCTCTTGCCAGTTCTTATATGCCCTCAGGATGTAAGCTGTTTAAGAATCACATTAGTTTTTCGTGTTTTTAATTTGATTTAGATTATAATGCTCTAACAGCGAGCTCTTTACACTCGTAGAAATGCCTTTTATTTTACGTTCACCTATACAATAATTAGATGCTAGGTAACGGACAATACCTAATCATAGAGGACATAAACGACACAACTTCAACCCTTTTCTTAAAAATGCGTGCAAACTCTCTCTCTCTCTCTCTCTCTCTCTCTCTCTCTCTCTCTCTCTCTCTCTCTCTCTCTCTCTCTCTCTCTTTAATATATATATATATATATATATGTGTGTGTGTGTGTGTGTGTGTGTGTGAATCTGTTATTCCAACTAAAATTGCATCCTGCTACAAAATAATAGATAATGATAGTATTACTATTATTAAAATTAATAAAGTTTATTAATACGCATACATACACATATATTCATATAAATTGTATATGATTAAATGTCAGTGTGATATCATTCCTTTTGAACTGCTAATACTACTGTTATCACTATGATGATTTTCAAGTTATCGGAAATTGAACTTTTCATAAAATTTTTGAAATGAACGTTTTCTTATAATTCTTAACGTCTTTATTAATAAACAATATTTTTTGGTTATTGTAATACTTGAAAGGGTGAAGTATATAGTTTTCCATTTGAATTTTCATTCTGTTAAAACAAGGATAAGTGTTTCACGGACCAATAATAAGCGAATTGTTCTCATAAATGTGAAAGAATTGTCATTCTAGTATTTTGAATTCAGCAATGGAGTTGCTTTCACCAATACAATTCTGACTAGAGTTTGAGTTGATATCTTAAAGCTTGCCGCACACTGAGCCCGAACGGAACCGCCCGATCAGAACCGAAACGTCCGATAGAAATCGAAAGCGTGCATTCTTACCTGGCTGCGCACATTGGGCCAGAACAGAACGGAACTGACGCTCCAGAACATAACGGAACCGACACAGTATTCTTTGAAAGATATTTTTTCTGAAGCGTCGGTGGCGTCTGACAGGCTACGCATGCGCAGAGCGACTGCAGCTGTGGTTTTGGAGAGGGTTGCTGAGGAATTCGGAGCTTAGTGTAATAACAACCAATATTTTTCTAATGTCAGAAATTTGACGAATGTACTTTAATAACAATTATATGAACTTATGATTTAATACAAAGAATATTGGAGTGATTATTATTATTATTATTATTATTATTATTATTATTATTATTATTTCTTTTTTGAAAATATAAACATCTGGCTTATGGATTCGATAAAAGATTGATATACAGAATATCTAATCATTGTAACATCAATTAAATAAAAACTCAGTTATGATTAAGGAAAACTTCCTTCGTTTATTTAAAATTCTGCGTTGGTTCCGTTCTGTGGCTTCTGGCTCAGTGTGCGCGCTGGACGTCGTTTCTGTTCTGTTCTGAGGCTTCGGTGGCTTAGGGGGCGGTTCCATTCCGGCTCAGTGTGTGACAAGCTTAAGTAAGTTGAAGGGTTGATAAATATACCCAAAATTTCGTTGCTTTCTTGAATGGGATACAATTTGCCGCTGACATAAAAATCTTGTAATAACTTTTGTCTTAGGATTAAGAATGATATTGCGTCTTATTCTAACTAATGAAAGGAAACATAAAAGGAAATTCATTTTTTCTTATTCTTGGACTTCATCTGTTCGACTTAAAGATTTAGAAATCAGTCTAGACTCCTGTTAGTACAGTGGTAACGTGTTCGCTTAGCATTCGCATGGCAGCAGATCAATCCCCTCCTGGGACCGTGAGTTTCAGCTGTTTACTGGGGAGGCCACTCCTGTGGTTGAGCACCATAGTGGCGGCTTGGGCTTGCCCGGCTGACGTTCTGGTGAGCATCTGTTTTGATGAAGTTGAAACCAGACACCTTTAACCTTTAATCTTGAAATATGTAATAAATCTCGTGAAAGTGTGAGTTTTGTATTTGTGTATAAATTACTCCTAAAATGATGCCGCTTTCTTCAGTTTCTGAAATGATTTTGGGTAAGATTAAAGTCTCATAGTTTCTTCGAATGCTTACACAATATTGAAGGGAATGAACCAGAGAAACCGCGAACTTCCTTATCAACGCCATTTTACTAATGTTATTGCTATCTTATTTAGACTGATCCCTAGCAAATTTGGCTTGAGCTCTCCTTAATCGTACTAATGAAAAAATCTCATCGAACGAATTTTTTCTACAAGTATCTACGATCAATGTACTTGGCATTACCGTGCCTTTCTATATAATTAACTATTATATTGATATTTTAGGTTGTACTGTGATGTAGTATCAACTTATATTATTTTTAAGAAAAGACAATTAATACGTTTTCCATCTCAAATAATATCTTTAATAAAATCCTCCTATTATCAAACTATTTTTGTCCATCTGAGTTTGCAATCAAAACGGGATTTTCCCCAGCGGTAACGTGTTCGCCTAACAGCCAGGGACCGTTAGTTTAAGCTGTTTACTAGGGAAGCCACTGCTGTGGTTTGGCACCATCGTTAGGGGGGGGGTTGAGTTGGGCTTGGCCGGCTGACGTTCTGGTGAACATCTATTCTGATTACGCTGGAACCGAAACCAGATACTTTTTATCGTTAACACCTAACTTTATTATGCAACGTTAGTTTTGATTATTAAAGTTAAATTTATTTCATTAATTTGTATTCAGATTTATCTTCTATTCACTGCATGAAACAAGCTTTGGTATCCAATATACTTCTAAAAAAACGAAACAAATTGGTATATTATCTTCGTAGCGTAGCTTAGAAAAGTTGGTGGTTTTTATCATCAAAGGCTCTTCAGATCTTTGCCCAGGAGGCGCTGTCATGTCGAAAATCATATGCAAATTTCCACTTGCATATATCTCGTCCCTCTCTATTTTACTCTGTTTCCAAGCAATCATCGAAGTGTTTGTATAGAGTTATGGGATCGGTAATGTATTCATGAAACTAGACCAGATAGGGGCAACGTAAGCGAAGAAAATTTGAGTTTTGAATATGTGCTTGGGTGGCACGATGAAGAAAAATATACTTTGAGTCTTTTTTTTATATTCGTTATGTCATTTGTTTTTCATTATGTATTTATTACATGACTGGTAAAATGGAAAATAAGTTTTATGAATATTCTTCTTTCCTTGAAACTGTTGGTAAGATACAAATAAGTAGCATAAGGAAGGCAATAAGAAAACCACATTAATTATGACAAACAATGCTCTTGAATACCCTTGAACTCCGTTTACAAGAAAGTTACTATTATGCATGTGGGCCTTTGAACGAATTGGAACAATCACGTGGAAAACAAGAAACTGTTAAATGATCGTTTTTCCTATAAAGGTCAAAAGGTTTAAAGGTCGCTCATGAATGGCAGAGGCAAAGGACAGTGGCATTACCTTAAACCCAGGACAATGTCCTTGAGACTGATCATATATACATATGATCAGCTCAAAAGCCTCTTCATTAAGCTTAGACCAGGGAGAGCCAGGCCGTGGCTGCTGATGATTTAGCAGCTAGACCTCTAGGCTCCCCCAGAACTAACAACCCCTAGTTCACAAGGATGGTGAGATTGCAGACTCTGCAAGAAATATCGACATACTTAACAGTCTCAGTGGATATATTTTTTTTTTTGTTCCAATTACTGACTGAATATTCCAGCCTTTTCACTGAAATATAGATTTGAAAAAATACCATAGACTATATAAGTCATCTAACGGGAGGCAATTTGAAAACATTCTTTACTTAAAATTAAAGTAATTTGAACAACGTAAGAACGTTACGCATTTTCAAAATAGCATCTTACATCTTATAAGCTGAGTAGATGTCACAAGAAGTTTCACTTAAGAATAAAAGTGTAAAAAGTAAAATTGATTATGATGATAATACTAATAATAATTGTGGTGCCTCTTCTGTAAACACTGATTATATACAATAGAATTATTTTTCGTGTAAAGTCTTATGTTCATTAAAATGGAATATGCTCATACTAATCAAATTTCCAATGTCTCCATATTAAGTTTATTTACTTCACATGCTCAAAATTTTTCAGAAAGATGAACATGACCAATTGTGAATGAAAGCGATCCTTAATTATCGAATGCTTGAAAATATTAAAAAAAAAAAAGAATAGAAAAATTCATAGCATGTCACCATTCATTGTTTTAAATGATAATGAATTTATGAATGATTCTATGACGATATAGACAGCCTTGGTTTAAAAAATACATTGAAAATGTATCACAGTACAATGCACAAATTATAGGTTCACGTGAGACATTTAACTGCGCTTCTTTGTTTCTTTGTTGATATGATTGCTGACCAATGTCTTAGCATTAAATGAATAGTTTCTGCAAGCCATATAAAAGCTGGATAATGACACGGTTAAATGGTTATGTATTCTCTAATGGTTCAAACCCCCTCCAAGGGCAATCAAAGTATACCCTTAAAATAATGGTAAAATCCAGATAACTCGAAGAGCGAGGGTTATACAGCCATTACAGAAAATGTATTTGTATTTACATTTCGACAAGTAATTGTTTCGCAGGGGAAGCTAAAACGTTGAGAGCACTTACCGATCCTCATTACCATATACCTTTTTTTCTTTTCTTTTCTTTTTTCTTTTTTGCATGTGGTGACCCGTGAATTGGAACTTTATTTAAATTTAATAGCAAACAAAAATACAAATGGTTTCGAAACCTCGTTTGATTTTTTAATCGCAAGTAAATTGAGTTGCAAGCGAATGATCTAATTACCAAGTGTTTAAACTCCTGAAAGCTTAAAGGAAACGTCATTAAAAAAGTTTCCATTCTTTGAAAGAAGTAATGTAAGGGAATTTTTTTTTTTTTTTTTTTGACATTGATATAATCAAGTCAGATGGCCTTTTATGAAGAAATTCAGTTTTAGACCAAGATTACTATTCCCAAAATACTGTTAACAGTGTTGAGTGAAGGCAAATAAGTTTACAATGATATTCTTGGAAAAATTATGTGACTGTTTTGCTTTGTAACTGAATGAAGAGTTTACTCAGTACTGGATAACTCTTTGGAAAAGGATGGCGGAATATTCCTTTCTTATTTGAAGTGAAAGTTAAACTTTTATCCACTCGTAGTAGAAGGGTTCAGATGGTATTTATTGATGTCATGAAGAGGAGCAACGTTGATAAGAGGAAGTAAGGGAAACGTATAAGGAGCAGGGTAAACGAAGAATGACTGTCATTAGATATGCACAAGAGGTATGATCAGATGGGGAAATTCAGACTTTGGTCTGGTTTATTCGAGTCAGAGGAGTGATCGTGAGTTTACTGCTTAGAGAGCTAGGGAGAAGAGGTTGCTCTGGATGGAAGTTAAAGCAAAGATTAACAGCAAATCAACAAATGCCCTTGTGATAGAAGCGACGAAGGTTTTATTAACAAATGTCAAACCCTCGTACACCTAACTTTAATGAAGCGATAACACATGTATTTATAGGTCCAAAAGAATCACATAAGCCTGACATCTGCATGTGTACATTCAACAGGCTTTGTCAATAAGGTTAACATTGGCAAAAAAATTTACAATGTAATAACGGTAAGGACAATAAGAGTTAAAATTAGCATTTGTACATTCAACGGTTTTTTACCGTGGAGTCAGTTGCATCACAGAAGAAAGCGTAGAGAGGGCATACGCCTTCTTCTATATTGGTAAAATGCGTTGCTTGCTGTACTTGCATTTCACCATCTACATAGAAAGGAAAGATTTATTTAGATAGTATGTTGAAACACTTTTGAATGTTAATGATATGAAAGATTTATAACTGAAATTCATAATTGTAAGAATGATATGAAAGATTTATAACTGAAATTCATAAATGTAAAGGGTAGCTGTTAATATGTAAACAAGTGATGAATAGGATGGTGTAAATCTAAAGAATAAACATTTTAGGAGTAAAAAGGTAGTGGAATAAGAGTGAGTAACTTGTGTGATAATGTTGAGAACAATCGAATTTTTGTAATGCGTATCTGTCAAAGAGAAAAAAACGTTGAAGGGCACATTGGAAGGGTGCTTCATGGCTTTGTTATAGGAAATTGTCGAGTTTAGAAAGTTCAGTGATTGTGCAGACAAATCATTGCTTAATATCATAGAAATGTTTTTATAGAAACAAAATGATATTGGTTGATAGTAAGAATTACATGAAAATTTAAACAAAAAAAGTATGTTTAAGTTTATGATATCTAGCATTTGTTTACTAACTTTGAGAATTAAATCCTCGTAAGTTTGGTTTAAACCTTCCTGATAACGTATTGAGTAGCTTGAGACTAAGAAAATCAATTTTAAAGCAAGGCTGAAGGCTTTCAAACAAACCATTGTTGGGTTGTGGAAATTTGAATTTTTATATATAAACATTTGTGTGAAGTTTTATTGAGCCCTTAGAGGTTTTCCATTGTCTTGGGGTAGAGTTCTTTTGCTTGAGGCTACAATCAGGCACACCGTTCTATCTTATTTAACTTACTCTTGTTTTATTAATTTTTTTATAGTTTATATAAGACAATTTTATATTAGTGTCGTTACTGTTCTTAAAATATCTTATTTTGATTGTTAATTACTTCTCTTGTAGTTTCCTTATTTCCTTTCCTCACTGGGGTATCTTCCCTGTTGAAGCCATCGGGCTTATAGCATCCTGCTTTTCCAACCATGGTTGTAGCTTAGCAAGTGATAATAATAATAATAATAATAATAATAATAATAATAATAATAATAATAATAATAATTATAATTATAATAATAATAATAATAGCAACAATAATGATAATAATAATAATATAGGTGAATAGATTAAAATGTAATGATGGTTTCTTTAGAGTGAAAGTGCAATTTATGTGTGTATTTATGAAAGGAAAGTGTAGATGCTATTTTTATAGTAAGAGAAGTCCAAAAGAAGTATCTAGAATGAAACAGGAAACTTTACACGTGTTTTGTAGATCTTGAAAAAAAAAAAAAAAAAAAAAAAAAGCTTTTGATGGGTACCACTAAGCTTAGTCTATTGGTGTTTGAAAAAGAGAGGGTTATCGATGAACTTTGTAAGGTTAGTTAGGCTGATATACAATGGGGCAAGAACCGATGTAAAATCAAAATAAGGGTAGACTGAGGCATTCCTTGTGGAGGTTGGCCTCCATCAGGGTTCAGCTGAGTCCATTCTCATTTCTTGTCGTGATAGAAACATTGGCAACAAGATGAAGGAACAACGAAGAATCCTTGAAACAGATTTTTGTGGATGATTTTGTCATTATAACATATGCAGAGGAACTACAAAAAATATTTTGGAAAAGATAATTGGAAAGCAAAGGATTGAAGGTGAACATTGGAAAAGAGCTAATGATTGGTAGTAGAAAAGGACATGAAGAAGTAAACATTCAAGTGGCAGATAGACTAGTGTTACAGCAAAAAGCTGGGTGGGAGGGTACTGAAAAAAAACAGAAAACATGGAGAGAAGTAATTGGAGTTGTTTCAGACCAGAATATTATATAATGTCTCAAAATAAAGATTTATATTACAGTTATCAGACCCGCTCTATTATTTTGGGCAGAAACTTTGACACATGAGAGAAAATAGGGATTGGTGTAAAGAACTGAGATGAGGGTGGTGAGATAAATCGTTTAAATATCGCTACTGGAAAGGGGAAGGAGTCAAGATATAATAAGAATAAGTGGTATATCTAATGTAAAAGAGAACGCCAGGGAAGCTTGTCTGAGATATTATGGCCACATAATAAGAAGAAAAGTTGTGGAACTTATCAAGAGAGCAATGAACATGCCAGTGGTGAGGAAGAGGATTGTGGGTCGTCAGCGGATCAGATGGATAATTATGGTGAGGAGGGATACGGGTGAGGTGGACTTGGAGAGGAGGATGCAAGGAAAAAGCGCACTTGGGCGGATTTATTAAGTGACTTGGGAATCTTTCATAATTCCAGGATTGGTATCATGCAATACAAATTGAGTAAGAAATACAAAAAAGCAAAGTTTAATGATAAGCACACACAAACGCACACATACACACATTTTGTCTCTGACTATTTAAAAAGAGAGAGAGAGAGAGAGAGAGAGAGAGAGAGAGAGAGAGAGAGAGAGAGAGAGAGAGAGAGAGAGAGAGAGAGAGAATGAAGATGTAAGGACAGGGGACTTTTCATAATAATGCGTAGACAGGAGTCATTGGTTTCAAGTAAATACAATTTTTAAGCAGCTATTTTTATCCCCACTGATGCTTAGTAATCATGAAGATATAAAGTAGATAACAGCTAGGGATACTTTGGATGTAAAAAAATTACAAGTAATAGAGGCTCTGCACAAACCATATGGGTACATGAAAAGCCACGCAGATGCAAAAAATAAAATATCCTGGAATACCTAAATCCTATTTATTTTGAATAAAAAAATGTTGACTGTTTATGTGTTATAAAGAGGAGATATCGTTGAGATGATATATGTATGAAATTAGTTTAACGTAAAGTGATTTTATTGAAGATGTGTTTGAAAAAGAAAAATCTATGATTTGAGGGTTTCTTGTTTCTGTGAGTAAATTGAAATGCAGTATTACAGTGTATACACAAAATTACATATAAATTCAAAGAATGTTAGAAGGAGAAATGATAACCTTACCAAATGCAGTTGATTGTCTATTGAGTCTTAAAATGAAATAAAATAATTCCAATATATCAGGAATATAACTGCTCTTGGACAGGAATGGAATGGTGCATAACATAACGGTTAAGTTGTTGCTAGTGATGCTTTACTCAGATTATATACAATCATCAAGTTTCGTCCCGTGTTCAGTTTTTCTACTTGCATTTTTTTCATCAGTAATATGGTTACAGTCGCGGTATCTTGAGACTGGGCTAGCACACCCATGGACGTTTTAATATACATATCTATATCCATAATCGTAATATATCTGCGTGGATTAGGCCAATTACGTGATAGGTTTTATTCTATTAATTTACGTTCTCGTATTTTGCGTGTCACATGGTTTAGGCTAAAGTTGTTTACAGTTCGCTGTGGACCAGATTCATGATGAAGAGTAATTATTCATAGTATTTCAGTTTTATTACTTTGTCATGGAGGTGCATATATAGTAAATGGGCCTACCGTAAAACGATGCATTCATACATCCTGAAAAAGACCACAAAGGACCGAGCTAATCGATAAACTACACCGGTTGAGTTCATGTATTTTGGGATCTTTAACGAAATTATTTACTGTTTCTTCTTGTATCGACCAAATAAAGTATTTTAGTTTTAATTTGCAGCTTTGTGTCGCTAGCAAGAGTTTCAAGTTTCATCACCTTCTCTGTAAAATCAAAATTACGGCTTTCAAGAGGAAGCTAAAGAATTTCTTGTTCTCTAAGTGCTTCGGTAGTATGGATTTGACAATAAACGAGCAATATGCGGTGTGAAATGCTGGATGCCTTGGAATGCTCATGATAAAAGGAATCTGAAGGTCCTGTAGAGAGTAAGGTTCCCCTGCTATATAGGACCAGAAAAGCAAGACATAAAGTAAAGTGAAGTAAGTCCTCATTCTAACCTGAACAGTACAGTATAAAATGTGCGTAGTAGGTAGTCGACTTATATAAGGTGGAGAAAGATAACAGTTGTATAACTTCCTCTCCACAGATTTTCTAAAAGTCTGAATTCTAACGCCTTAGACGTACTTATACATTAGATGCATTCATTATTTTGAAGAAACATATGAATGTTAGCTAGTTATGTCCAAAAATAAAATCAAAAGGCACCAGAAGAGTTGGAAGACCCAGGCCTACATGGCTGAGGACTATGAAACGTGAGGTAGTAGATGATGAATGGCGAAGTATTGATTTAAAAGCTCAAGACAGAGATGACTGGCGAAATCTAAACGAGACCCTTTGCGTCAATAGATGTAGGAGTAGATGATGATATTACGATAAAAGGCGGTTGACAGCGAATGCTGACATTTTTCCATTCACAATTTTGCAACGGTAAAGCCTTTAATCGTTAAGGAAAATACTGTAAAGGTAGGCCTACTTATTAGAATTGTATTCCGTATCCTTTCAAATGAAGAAAAAATCGTATTTTTATAAACCTAGTGGAGTCCTTTACGGTTATTCTTGATTTAAAAGTTATTCCAGGACCACAGTTTATATATTCATTTTACTGGTTTTTTTGCATAAATCACACAGGAACGAAAAGAAAAATTATTCCCATTGTCTTTCATAAAAATTATATGCATGAATAAAAATGGCGTGAAAAATATGCATAAATGACTATCGTCGCTTCTTATCTGCAAAGAATTCTTTTTAAGTGATCAAATTTTTCTGCCTTGATGGATTCAAAACATGTGATTTGATAAAACAATATCCAAATTAACCTACAGAAAATAAAGTAGGGCATATTTCAAAATAGAAGAAGAATAAAATAACATACCATTTATTTAAGATTTAGACTTCTCATACCCGGAAGTATATCAATATAAACTCGTGAAATCAAGATCTAAAGGTAAATCTTGAGTGATTGAAACTGCAGACTCGTAAATCCTCACAAGGGCAACACTGGCTTGTCCTAAACGAGACAAAGGAAGATTTATTAGTTCTAAGAGGAGTAGTACAGATGGCGTTCCCTTCCAATGATGGATGAACCTCTGTTTCAATAACGAAAGGGCGATGAAAATATTGTCTTGCTTTTGGCTTTCATTATAAAACAACTTATATTAAACCCTGCTGAGCTTGAGGCTTGGGTATTTATAAATATTTATAAAATCGACATGAATATTAATTAATATCAAGATGAGTAAAGGAAACAATTTATATTGTTAAGAAACAATGCTTGTCTTTAAGGCTTCGGTATTTATAAATATTTATGAAAGTGATATGAATATTAATTAATGACAAGACGGATAAATAAGGATTCGGTATTTATGAATATCTATAGAGGTGATATGAATATCAATTAATGCCAAGACGAATAAATGAAACGATATATTTTTGTTAAGAAAATCTGCTGGGCTTTAAGGCTTTGGTATTTACAAAGGAGATATGAATATTGATTAATTTTAAAAAGAATAAAAGCTGTTTTTTTTTTTTTTTTTTTTTAAATACATCAAATATTGATGATTAACAAGAGAATATGTTATGGATAGGCAATAAAGTGAAAAATGAAATTGGGTAAGAAAAACTTCAATTTAAGAAGAGAACATGATTCTATTTAATAGTAACATATATCACAAAGGGAAATAAAAAATAAACGCACAAGACGTTCCAGACTTTTGATTAATGGTGATGAGGATGATAGAAGCACTGATGTATGAATTCATGGTAACATACGTCATTACTATAAGATTAAAATCGCTTGTGTAAAGAAATCAACATAAATGGATAGATCTTTACCTCTTTGTTTTGAATAATATTTGATTTATTTTGTTTTTGTTTATTATATTTCTTTCCTATGGAAATCCTATCTTTTTTTTTTTTTTTTTTTTTTTTTAAATACCAACCATAGAAGCGTTTGATTATTATTTCTGTTCCTCATAACTACTTCACGTTTTCTCTGTACTTGGAGGTTGAAAGACAATTGCTCTGTTTAGTCTGTGTATCCAAGGGTCAACAAATGAATATCATTGAGAAAAAAAAAAAACGGTATTAAAGACGGTATTAAATAAGCCTTTTTTCGTA